>NC_063203.1:6552159-6759659 GCF_017589495.1 Alosa alosa | reverse complement strand
GGGGGAAGCTAATTGTACGATTTACTCAGAACTGATCAGGCACAGTGTTTCACCTGCTGTAGTGTAGGATTGTTGAAATAAGGAGAATAAATTAACTGTATCCGATACATTTCTTCATCTACTCCATGACTGATGCATGACGATGAAAGCATATCCTCTCACAAAGCAACACGCAGGCTATCAAAAGTGCAAAGCATGCATGCAAAAGTATTAAAAGCTCTCAGGCAGATCCAGAATACCGTACTTAAAAGTTATACCTGGAGATATCAGCAGATTTCTGTAGATAACCATTTTGGAATGATAGCTGACATTTCACAAAATGCCTAAACTTAGAACTGGACCAACAACTTAGCAGTCTGATGGTGGCAGATGGCACCTGGTGGAGGGAAATCTGCTTTACACTTTTCTCTGTGATCTTTTCATCCACAACATAGAGAATGGCATTTTTCCATCCGAAAACAGGCTAGTTCGGACCTCAGTTGTTACAAGGCATTCTTAGCCTCGTTGCTATAAGTTACAAACAAGGTTGGCAGGACTACAGGACTGACGGTCAGGGACATTCAGAGTAATTTCCCTGAAATCTTCATACTTTCCTCAGTAATGCACTGGTTTGAATGGTGGCTGGGATTCAAAATGTCGAGGAACGTTCTGGGTCTGGTAGGCTATTACACAGACATAAATGTCACTCTGAAGTCTGGAGGAAGTCTGGTCAGGCTGCCTAAAGGGACCATTTCCCCTTTTTAGGTTCCCCACCAAAGAATCTACAGAAACAGTGTAGTTTCACCACTATCATTAACATAAAGCAGACAACAATTGTGTATGGTCACGCTTGTGGACTGGCTTTAATAAAGCGAAAGCCTGAATTAGACTGGCCTTTAATATTGCATGCAAGCATTAGCCCCATGTTGTTTTGCAGAAATGACTGAAAAGCCACTATGGTTAGATAAGCTAAGCCAAGCTAACCGCGAAGCGGCAAGAAAACACATACGGCGAGATTCTTTGTGTGGTTTGATGATTACTATAAACAGGGCAGGGGGAGATCAAATGTTGTGTTTGGGGTAAAGGGATAACATTTCAGATAGTTAGTCTCCGTCTAATTCCTTCCTATCCACTATGTTGGGTCTTTCTGATCCAACTGTACCAAAAAACACTGGCCACCCTGAGGGACTTGAGTGACTAACTCAAGAGACGGAGAGAGGGGGAGACAGAAGAGGAGAAACATGGAGATATTTATAGTTGATAGTATTATAGTTGCTTCACTAGTCGGGCTGCCACTGACGACAGAGTCCCCTTGTCTTCTGAAGAGGCGAGAGAGAGAGAGAGAGAGAGAGAGAGAAAGAGAAATAAAGTGATGGGACATGCAAACTGGAGGAAGAGGAGACCCAAGGGGAGGAGAGGAGGGATGCAGAAAGACAGCAAAATAACAAATGTAGAAGAGATGGAGACAAGAGAGCGGGTGAGAGAGAGTGTGTGTGTGAGAGAAAGAGAGAGAGAGAGAGAGAGAGAGAGCGCGAGTGGGAGAGAGAGAGTGATAAAGAGAAAGAGCGAGTGGAAGAGAGTGAGAGTGAGTGAGTGGGAGAGAGATTAGCTTTATGTGAGGCAGAGCAGACAGACTCGCTTCCACTCAGGAGACGCGTCCTGTGAGTCCACCTCGGAGATGCTGATGCAGGGCGACACGGGTTGCGTAATTTTCTTCCACCCCAAGTGAGTCCCTCACACAGCAGCACAGCAGGGGAGAGGCAGGAGAGCAGAGAGGAGCAGAGAAGAGAAGAGAAGAGAGGAGAGGACAGGAGAAGAGAGGAGAGGAGAGAGGAGAGGAGAGCACAGCAGAGGCCTGGGTGAGGCAGAGGATCACTGCATAGTCTACACCAAAGCAAAGCTCTGCAGGAATGGTGAGCATGACAACAGCCCAACCAAGACAGTCACTGACAACAGAACAGAGGGCATCTAAGCAGCAGCACAGCATCCTGGAGACGTATGCTGGGAGGCTGCATCCATGTCCTGCCCTGACCAAATACATGATACTGCAGGGAACTGAACTATGCTTCATCAGTATACTGCATCTCCTATTATTATTCATCATCACACATGCAAATCAATTGTGCACCCATTTATCTGCATTTTATGGCAGAAGCATGAGGGTGGTACCATCCTCCAAACATTGATTGACGTCTACAGGGTAATAGAGGGCTAAGAAGCCGGCATACCTCTGGAGAGGTAGAAAAGAGGTGAAGGGCTGCAGGTCATTCTCACTGTGAGAGTTGCAGGGTAGATTTGGATAAGTAAGGAAAGCAGCTTAACTGCCAACTAACACACTTAAAAAAATACACAAGAATTCTCAAACACGGATCAGAACTGAGGGTCTTTCTGCACACTCTGGGTGTCTGCCACAGAAACACTCTGCCAGTCATTCACACAGAGCCCTCAGACATTGGCGTCTTAACTGTCACTAAAGATACAGCCAGAGAATCTCTCCCTGCAACCACATTTCTCTCTATTCTGTCTCTGCCTTTTAAGTCTATTCGATGTATAATAATAGCCGCTGGCTCTTAGAAGGATACTGGAGAGCCCAAAGCATTCCTTTATAACAAGTTTAGATATCCTGATAGGAATTCCACCAAAAACAATATGGAGATTTCTAAAGTTGTTTTTACTGATAAAACCTACCCACTTACACATAGCCTAGCCTATATATATATATATATATATATATATATATATATATATATATAGAGAGAGAGAGAGAGAGAGAGAGAGAGAGAGAATCACAGGACACAGAGGAGGTCCAAACCTTTCTTTATATGTTACCACACCGAAAATAAAACAGTGTGTGAGATAGAATGCCAGCCCCATCTGTAGCTCTCCACCCAGGTCCGGGCCCCAAGGCTGCTATAGAGTCCACACTACTCCTTGCGCCAAGTGCACATCTGGAGGGTGTGTGAGTGGGTGGGTGAGTAAGTAGTCCGGCTTTCTCTGCAACCTTGTTTGGTGATATCAGCATATGGTTGACTTATGGGTCTTGAGGGGCCACCTCAATACCAATATCCCACTCACCCACTCAATATCCGCCCCAGGGTAAACCATCAAGCGCTCCATCATGTCACCTCAGAGAGGGATGCTGCAACCAACATGAGATGTAGCCGGACTGGATGTCATGTGGAAACAGACAAGCCATATACTCAACTCAACTGAGCAACTTGCAAGAGGTGCTGCATAGGAACGCAAAGTGCCCTCAGCAAAAGGGACAACTTTGTTTCCTTATATGAAGGATAGACATCCACAAGAAACGTCTACACATCTAAAATAAAAGATCATTGTCAAATTATTTTGACAATCACATTTTTTTCAGACCTCCATTGGTTAGTAAATCTTCACATTATAAAGGTTAGGCTATAAAGGATGGACAAACTAGGTCTAACGCCATTACAGACCCCTTATTGAACTTCCTCCTCATGTTTATGGTTAGCTTAGCAGACTAATCAATAAAATCACGTCATCTTTATTCAGATTAAAAAACATAACAAATATCTGAAGCTCAAAGGTCAGCGACGCGCCGTTTGAATTGCTTGTACAGTGACCAGTAGACACCTGGCTTCAAACACAGGAGCATACTGTTGAAGTTGTAAAACACTGCGTCGTTATATAAGTTAATACACACCAAGTTGGCACCACGGTCAAGCTGCCTAAATGACAGTTAGGCGCAACAATGCCGCATCCAATGCTTGTTTGCCACCTACGTCGTCTATTGCGGTGTCGGGGCATAGGCAAGTCTAATCAACTTAGCACAGCTCCCCAAGCCTCCCAAGTCGTTTATCTTCTTCCGACCGCAAAATGATAATTCAACAATTATAGCAATTCGCAACCTAAAAAGTGGGTGAAGGCTGGTGGTCTGTGTTGCTCATAGCGACAGACCACAGCCTTCCCATACATGACAACATATATTTAATGACAACATATGAGTTATTAACCAAATCCATTTTATTCTGGTGTATCTGCAATAATAGCCTACGTAGGCTATCGTTTTGCGCCGTTCCAGTGAGCTCAAAGCATGCTAATGTTGGTTATAATCCTTTAACTTCGGGACTTCGTCACGGGATGAATGTGGCATGCATGAGGTGTCATCCCATTTTTGAGAGGGGTGACAACCTACAGCAAGCGCACCCATTCTGCCGGGGCAGCGGCACACATTTAGCGAACAGGCATTCCATGGCAAAAGCGCGCATCAATAATTTTATGCGGTTAAGCAAGTTAGGGGCAGTTACTTCTGTAAATTTCATATAACCAAATCTTTGATAAATCGGATACATTACAGGCAGAAGGTAAATAGACAAGACATCTTATAAACCATTAATTACGCTTCGCCTAAACAGGTCTGCGCTGAGACAAAAGGTTTGCCTTACGAACATGAAAAGTAGCCTATAATTTTGTGTCCAGCCGTTTATTTTTTTTTACAATGATATAAATGCAAAGTACAGGACACAATCGAATGAATAAAAACAATGCACAAAATTTGACCTATGGGTTGGAACCATGGTCCATAGGTTTTGGCGATGGTTTTATAACATCCGTGAGAAATCCTCACCAAAAAATAGTTCAGTGTCGATCAGACGCGGAGAACATATAATTCCCTATCAGAGG
Source organism: Alosa alosa (assembly GCF_017589495.1). Lineage (NCBI taxonomy): Eukaryota > Metazoa > Chordata > Actinopteri > Clupeiformes > Clupeidae > Alosa > Alosa alosa. The sequence goes on along the minus strand of NC_063203.1, from coordinate 6,755,021 downwards.
CATGCATGATATCTACAGTCAGACAGACTATACTTTAACACCGCCGTCACAAATAGACTACAGGGTGTCTTCACTGTAGGCGACTGGTCGGGAGAATACCTATCTGTCACCACCAAATAGGCATCCGCTTGTCTCACAATTAAACTCGACAAAATCAGCGATGAGTAGTAGGCCTATGTAATTTCATACTGATAAACATATTCTATAAGCTACAGTAACTAAAGAAGTCTGATAAGATACAGCTCTCCTCACAGAGCATGGACATGCCCTATTCAATTCTATGCGGCTCGTGTGACAGTCTCCCGTTAAAATTCGAGAAGAGACAGTCGGGTCACTGGGTGCTATGTCGGAGACGGAGAAATGAACGAGTGTTCTCACGCGCTTACCTCTTGTCTTGTCCCCGTGGAAAAAATCCCAGTTGAAATTCCCTTTCTAACGTTCATGCACGCATTCATTCGTTCTAGTTGCACTGCCCAGCTTTCCCTATTCTTTGCCACAAACTTAGCTATACCCCGCTATTGTGAGACGCAATCAAACATGCTACATAGCAACGCCCGCCCACTATGCAGAGTGCCAATGTGCCAATGGTCACCTCTGAATTCGGCCTCTCGACTATTGATGTGGACCACAGTCCGTCTCACCGGGAGGGCGGCTACCAGGTCGGGGAAGGCGGGTCCAAACCATATAAGATTCAATGAGTTAACAATTTCATTGCTGATCAGGCAGACATGGCTATAATGACGTTGTCTGAGTGACGTCAGTGACATATAGAGTGGCCATGACCAAAGTCATAGCCTCCAAAATATACAAGACGTCTAGTCTAGCTTAAAAAAAAAAATCAAGTAAGGAAATGCGGTCCAAAGAAAAGCCTTTGGAGCATACCACTCAATCTATCTTGTATTCCGATGTATTCAGTCTAACATTAATCTGTATCAGTGTACTCAATTTACACAACCTACTAATACAGGCAGGAAAACTGTGGCACCTTATCTTTGGTATTTACCCAACCGGTGAATATCATTCACACACACACACACACAAAACCAGGGCCATATAATTTAAGAGGAGTCTGCTGACCCCTGCTGGCTAAAAACGTTGCTGGGGCGTTTTAAGTGCGCTGTCTGAAGCGCATGGTGCCAGTAGCCTACATTTAAGGCGTGTGCAAATAAAACTTTGCTAGACAATCGTGGGCGAAAAAGCGTAATGTGCATGATTACAACGGTTGCACTTATCTCTTTATTCTTTACTGTAGCCTTCTTATCATAGGTGTGTTTTAGGCGTAGCAATAAACGAATCAAAGTACCTTCATTGCCTTTAAAAGCCATGGCGGATTTGCCACATAGAAAAAAGAATGCTTCTCTGCAGAAGGAATGGATCATCTATGTTATCTTAGTGTACACAATAATAATCTACTCTGTAATTTCGTATATATTTATATATTTTCAATCTCAAACAGAATGTAGCCTATGCGTTTTGTGCACTTCTGTGCAAAAAGTTCTGAGACTACCAATTACTACCGCCCCCCAGCACAAGATCCTGGGCCCCTGCATAGGCAGTCCTGATGGGCCCCCATGTTCCTCAACCCAGGTAAAAAAAAAAATATTTCCAGTCTTTTCAAGGGCCCTCTCCCCTTGGGACCCTATAATCAGTAGTGGTTTTACCCCAAGTCCGACGCCCCTGCCGCTCCCCTTGACGTAGTCACCTTCTGCAGAACACCTGGTACCCCGTTCTTTAAGGTATCCACCATCCTTCAAGTTCAGTGTTCACTGGATCTCTTCCATGTGTCAAACTGGCACTCCTTCAGGTTGAATTTCATCTTGGGGGACAGGGAGCTATAAATCTAAGGAGGAGTAGTGATGTGTTAGAATACTGTGTTAAAAATGTGCGCCTTTTTAAAGCACTGAGCAGGTGCATTTTCAATGGAGCATCCAAATGTTGGTGCGCCAACGTTCAATTTGTTTGTGCCAAGTGTTCTCCCTCTTCAGACACCTCGGGTAGTAGAAAGGTTCCTTGACAACCTGACTTGCGAATGAGCTGAATTATGAACCTGAACTTGGCATTCCATAGAATTGTTGGGTGCAACCTGGGTGAACACGTTGAAGCAGGTGGCAGGCTCGTTTTTTGGGTGGAATTTCTGAATGATCTGACCATGTTGTTATTTTGATAATGCACCCATGATAAATAGTGAAATGCTGCACCATTGACTTTAGATCAGGATTTTGTTGGTCTGTTGTGCAATCACCTTCACTGCCTCCAGATGGCAATGCATTAACAATGCGCCTGGACACACCTCATTTCAGAGAGACTTTTTTTTAAAGCCACAGAAAGGTCAAAAGTTGGAAACATGCATTCTCTTAAATTAACCATAATACATGGGTCATGTCTATGAGTCAAATAAAAATATTAATCAGGGATCGTTCTGATTACTCCCTCGCCTGCCAAGATGGCCATGCCCAAAGTTACTGGTGACAGCATGCAAACCCTGCAGCTGGTTCCATGTTTCTTTTGGAATGGTGATGATAGATCATGTGGATGCTTGGGCCAATTATTTTTTATGCAGATATCCAGTGGAAACCCCCTGATTTAGCGGTGTGCAGCCTATTCAACTAAGACATATGGACCTAAAACTTAAATGTACAATGTGGTTCCATGCTAATGTCTTTGGTGTGTACAAATTACATATTGGAAACAAAATAATGGACCCTTAGTGGAGATCTGAGCTAAGGGGTCAAATATTATTGGGGCCATGCCCCACAAATCTGCTTCCAACCACAGACTATTTAAGAGTGTGGAAAGATGAATGTTGATTCAAAACGCAAATTTAAGCTTAGTTCAACTACGGTCAACTGTCTCTGTCTGAATCTGCCATTTAAGCTTAGTTCAACTACATGGTCAACTGTGTCTGTCTGAATCTGCCATCACAGTTGGTGCTGCTTTGCATTAGGCTCATTATCTGCTCAGGCAAACCCCAAGTTTAACAATGATTTGGTTGACACCTTTGAATCAGACGTTGATAACATGTTTTTTGTAATTATACTGCTGTGCATGTTTTTAAGGTCAGATTTGAGCACTTAGAAGAACAAACTCTAAGGTTTCTGAACTGAAACAAAAAAGGGAACATTTTACATTGCAACAGGACAGAGATAAATCATATACAGCTCATGATTTGACTAAACATTTCCTTGCAAAACAGTTGTCAAGGGCACACCAGAATGATTGACGGGTTTGAATGCAGATGTTTATGCACAGGTTGATGAAAGCACAAGTCTACTGCTGACATGACTGAAGATAACTCACAACAGCTTAAGGAGTGTGGACTGAGGTGCAGAGAGCAGATGATGATGTGGCCTGGTAGATGGAGGTGGTTTATACTTGTCCTGAAGAGATGCTAATGCTAGCACAGATGGAAGGACAGCAGAGAGGGATCAATGTTCAGCACAAAGGTTCCCCTCATGCCAAGACCTGTGTGTGTCATCCAATAATGGACTGTCAGAAATACCAGCCTCAAATATGCAATGGTCAGTGGACCACAGCTGCAGCCACAGCCAAGTCATGAGGTTCTAACCCCAGCAGAGAAAGACCAGCTGGAGGAGGAGAGGAGGAAGATGCTGTTCGGCTGGTTTGACCAGAGCGATGCCGTGTAAAAAGGCTAATGCTGCAGATGAGATCAGTGAGCCTAAGAGGCCAGTGGAGAAAGAGGCTCCGGAGCCCATGAGACATGAGACGATGGGAACAATGATCCTGCAGAGGGAAATTCTGAGCCGTGATGTTCTGTGATATTCACTAGTTGATGCCACTCTACTGATGAAGTGTAATGAGCAAGGGAAATGGCCTCCTCCTCCTCCTACGGGCCAACTTGCCATAGCAGTTTCATAATTTTTGGCAAAATAGTTTGCCCTGCACTGTAACAAGATTCTGTGATTTTCACAGCATCACTGCTGTTTTTGAGAAAAATGTGTACTGTATTTGTGAATACAGTATGTTGCTGTAGTTTCGCTATGAATTATGGTCAAAAATGGTCAAACTACAGTAATAAAAATTTGCTGCGAATCATAACACAGTAATAAATCTGACTCCTCCCTCACTTGTCAGCTTTTTGAAAAATTTGAAAAAACATGGCGGAAAATCAGTTGGGGTTTTCTGTTTTCTTTTTGCACATAAATACAAAGTTAAGCTCGCAGATAGCAAGGTGACATTGATATTATGTTTATTTTCCATCCAAATCATCATTTTGAAAAGATATTGAAAAGTCATGGATTTATGGTTTACTGGGAAATTTTGACGTGGTGATTGAAACGTGCACCGCGCGACGACGTTTGAACTGTCCGGCGGCGGGAGATCATTTTTGAGCAGCAGTTCAGTCAGTCAGACCAACGGTGTTCAGCACTCTGTCAAGTTCGCAGCTCCACCTTAATGGTAAGCAAGCATTTATTTATGTAACGTTAATGTTTCATTGTGAAATTGTATTACATTAAATTCGGGCATGTGTACAGTCTATGTACGTTGTACTGTCTAACTTACAAACTCATCCATGCTTGTTGGATCAACTAAGTAAGAAACGTTAGGCTAGCTATCATAGTTGCTGTTGCTGTGAAGGTGGCATTAACGTTAATGTTTTATGTTACGTTAACGTTTTGGCAGTCTCGTTTGTATTAGGCCTACTTTAGTTCTCAGTAAGTTACAGTTTATTATATTCATATCGATATAATTTATATAAAACATTCGCTAGTAGTGCTAGGCCTAGTATGTTACTGTCACAATGTTAGGCTGAAGATGATGTGCTGCTGGTTAACGTTAACGTGGAGGTTTAGCTGCTACCAGCTAGAGCTAACTTATGTAACGTTAACTCATCGTAATCAGTACATAAATCTTTGTGTTGCTGCAAGCAAACATCATCAATGAGCTCACCCAGCTGGCTAACGTTAGCAGCTAAATATACCTTGCGAAACTGAGTTAGCAGCTATGCTAACACCATCTTCAGCCTGGCATTTTGACAGTAAACTCAAAAAACATACAGTGTATATATAAATGATTATTCTAAAGTTTCACTTGTAAGTAGCCTTCAGTTTCAGTTGAAAATTGTTATCTAACACTGTTTATCTTTTTTTCTTCTATTTCTGCTAGGTGCTGCTTCACTCTGCTACTGGTGGTGGATCAGGCTGACTGCAACCGTTGGTCTAACGTTAGGATGCAGCACACAAGAATTTCTAAACGGAAAAAAAGTGAATAAATGTACTTGCTTTTCAAACTGATAACAAGTTGTCAATGGTTATTTATGCAAGTTTGTGTAGCCTAAACCATACCTAGGCCTAGTGAAATTTATCCTGGCTGTAGATAAAGCAGGATATGAATTTCCCAAAATGACTATATAATATTACAGCACTGGTATTACTACTGTACTAAGTTACAGTATGATCCATAAGTACTGTGATTAAAAATACGGTAGACAATTCAACACTGTATACATTACAGCCCTGGTAGTACTACTGTAGTTTGCATTTACAGTATCAGGCATAGGTACTGTGATTTCATATACAGTAGGTGTACTGTAGAGTGAAATACAGCAACTTGCTGGTTATTTGCTGCCAGCAAGTTGCTGTACATTTTACGTTAAACTTTTTACAGTGTGGGGCTTTGAGCCTATCCCATTCAGGTTGAGTAAGCAGGGCTGGGAATTCAAACCTTAGAAACCTAATTCAGTGTCAAACATGGTCCCACAGCAACACCAACTACATCATGTATATTGGTGAAACATAAGAATGCTATCATCAGGCAAAAATAGTTTTTAAAAAGCAGGAGAAGAAAAAATAGATATTTGCACTGGTGCAACAGTGGTGGACATAAGCTATGTACCGCACAGCGGTACATGATATGACCCAGCATGGTATCACCACCTGCTACGCAAAATAAATCAAGAACGCTTCCCAAGTCCTCTCTGCTCAGGTAACTCCATGTCAAACTTCCCAAGTCCTCTCTATACCACTCAGGTAACTCCATGTCAAACTTTCCAAGTCCTCTCTATACCCTGTTCAGGTGACTCCATGTCAAACTTCCCAAGTCCTATATACCATACTCTAGTATCTCCATGTCAACTGCATGACTTCCTGAGTCCTCTCCATCCCCTATTCCTGTAACTCTTTGTTACAAGTACAATTCTTTCGTTGGTTACTCAATGATTGCAATACAACATGTCTGAATGTGTTTGTTTGAACAAGTGCATGTGTATATGTGTTTGTTTGTGTGTGTGTGTGTGTGTTTGACTGTCTGTCTGTCTGTACAAACTGATCTGCTTCACTAAGACACGTCTGCAACAATAGACAAAGTATAGGCTACATTGGTGACACTCAAATGCATGTCTGTATAGTGCACAAGAATACTTCTGCCATTATACAGTGGTCATATTACGCATGCCTTATGCCTATGTAGCAGGATGCAGCTGCCTGGCTCACGCTATGCTTAACTTGCTCTGCTCTGAGTGGCTCTGGGCAATTAACTGTGAGCCAACCGCGATGGCCAAGCCCCTTTATAAACTGGGACTTTTCTTTGGACAAGTGACGTCACTGGCACGCACTGCATGTCTTGTTTACCTGTCCAGTGATTCGACGTCGGCCTTGGTTATCCATTCCACCTTAGCGCCGCAGGTATGACTAGCTCCGTTTCTCCTTCCACCCATTTGACTTTCCATCATTGGTCTAATCCATCAACGAACCTGAGTGCCTTGCTTGAATAAAATTACTAATTCTTTGGGTGCAAGTCCCATCGTGGCGTAGTCTGCTACTTGTCTGGGCCTATATGTGTGTATATACCTGGGTATGTGTGTGTGTGTGTATATACCTGGGTATGTGTCTGTGAGTGTGTATATACCTGGGTATGTGTGTCTGTGTGTGTGTATACCTGGGTATGTGTGTGTGTCTGTATATACCTGGGTATGTGTGTGTATACCTGGGTATGTGTGTGTGTGTCTGTATATACCTGGGTATGTGTGTGTATACCTTGGTATGTGTGTGTGTGTCTACCAGGGTATGTGTGTGTATACCTCGGTATGTGTGTGTGTCTGTATATACCTGGGTATGTGTGTGTGAGTGTCTGTATATACCTGGGTATGTGTGTGTATACCTCGGTGTGTGTGTGTGTCTGTATATACCTGGGTATGTGTGTGTGTCTGTATATACCTGGGTATGTGTGTGTATACCTATGTGTGAGTATACCTGGGTATGTGTGTGTGTCTGTATATACCTGGGTATGTGTGTGTATACCTGGGTATGTGTGTGTATACCAGGGTATGTGTGTGTCTGTATATACCTGGGTATGTGTGTGTGTCTGTATATACCCGGGTATGTGTGTTTGTCTGTATACCTGGGTATGTCTGTGTGTGTGTATATACTTGGGTATGTGTGTGTGTGTGTGTGTGAGAGAGAGAGAGAAGAGAGAGAGAGAGAGAGATCTTATTAGTGGGACTACATGCACGCCAAGATTCATGTTTTCGGTGTCCTGAGAATCTTCGACAGAAAAAACCCTGTTAGGCTACAAATCAATATGACAGCACTGCACTACCGGCGTCATAATTATCCATCAATCTTGTAATTTGGTCAACTCGAGTTCACAAGATCGCCCTTGACAAATAACAATAAGTTGTTTGCTGCCCTCTACTGGTTCTAGTAGAGCTACCGAAGACTTCCGTGTGGAGAGCTCGTTCAACTCCCTCTCAGCTCGCGGTTCAAAAGAAGCACACGCATGCACATTGATTAGAAGAGCGGGGCGGGCTCCTTGGAGTTAGTGGATCATAGAGAAGTTGCCTGGTCACCCCACTAAACGTGAGGCCAAAGGATAAAAAGCGCTTTAGTAGACTGACCGGAAACTAGTCCGTGTCTTTTGGAATGGCAGACCTCGGTGTTTCTCTGTTCCTGATGGCAGGGACCGTGTTTCTGAGCGAAGTGACGAGGAGGACTGCAGTTAAACTGTTTGCCAAGTCGGATTATTGTCCATACGTGTTGGAAATCATTTCGACCTTCCAGCTATGCGCTTGTACACACGAGTTGAAACTACTAGCTGAAGTGGGCCGAGTAGATCTGCAGGTCGGGCTGACCCTCACGTATCTCATCACTGTGGTCCATGGGCTGACGTTCCACGGAGCCATCTGCAACCCCTCTGGCACCCTTGAAAGTGTCTACCGTAGGAGACTCACCGGTAGATGCGCAGTAGTGCTGATTGTGTGCCAGTTTCTTGCTGCCATGGTGGCACGCTGTGTAGTGCCATATGTATGGGCACTGGGGTTGTCAGATATGCACGCTAGGCACAAACTGTTCGGATTTAAATGCATCAGTCCGATTAATGCTCCGCTTTTGAAGGCTACTGCAGTTGAGCTGGGATGCGCTTTCGCCGTGCACTCTGCTGCTAAAAGAATGCAAAAAGTCGACGACAAATACAAAATTCATCTAATAGCAGCTGTAATCACAATCGTGGTCTATGCAGGTTTGTTTCTCGGGATTAGACATTTGACCTTGTTTTGGCAGAGCCTAACTGTTATGTAAGAGTTTAAGTTATCACTTGTGTGATAGTTTAAATCCCCATTTGAGTCCGTGTCAATACAACCAAACCATTGCTAGTTCATAATCTCTAAATGTGCATTGCAGTAACTCTAATCAGTGCTGTTGGTTTTGTAGGAGGGAGTATCACAGGAGCAGTGTTCAACCCAGCACTGGCGTTTTCAACACAGTTTCCATGCAGCGGGAACACCTTTACTGAGTACTCATTGGTGTACTGGTTGGGGCCAGTGTTAGGTAGGGCACATTCTTGGTACAACTATCGTGTTTAATGCCTGTAGGCGGTGTGGTATTTTAGCACTGACCTAATTAATCACAAACATTTTAAGTACATGCAAAGCCCATTACAATGCTAGAGATAGTGCAGCATGCCACATGCCTTCATAAACTTAATACAATGAGCACAACTTGTCCATTCAAATAGAAACACCCAAAATAATATTGGCAGTAGTGGCAGCTTGAGACTATGTTGTGATAATGTGGAACTGATTCCATGCATGCAGTCGTGTACAAAGTGAGGTACAATGTATTACCAACATTCTAGTCTGTCAGTTATGAAAGACTGACACTTAACCTTAAGGGGAATGAGCCGAGTGGCCGAAGCGGAGGGAAACGTGGTGTCTTCTTACTCCACATTCATGATTTTTTTTTCCATGCACAGGCTAAGGAACCCTCTCTCCCATCTCTCTGTCCACAGGCATGGCCGGCTCAGTCCTGCTATTCGACAAAATTATCCCGGTGGTATCTGGGAAGAGCACATACCGCGATGACCTGCACCCCAATGGCTTCCAGGAGAAGAAGAAGAACTGAGCTCCAAACTGGACATCTCTCCACTGTTGGACCCAGCAGTGGATTACTGTACACATCTCCTAAGCATCCGTGAGCTCACTTAGTCAATAATTATAGCGCACAGTGTAGGCCTAATCAATGGGAGTGGATGTTTTAGTGTGTTAACTGACATGTACCTCATCAACACCATTTTTTCACTTTTATAACTTTTTTGAGCCAAACCATGTTGATATATGGTTGTGAATATAGGTTGTGAATATAAGTTGAGAAGTAGTGTTGAGATATCATGGCTATTGTAATTTGTTTAATTGAACAATAGTATAGAGCTTGATAGCATAAAAATATCACAGGGTATAACATCATAACTGGAAGAAGTTATCATCTTTAGGCTTGTAATGGCACAAGCAGCTGCTATGTTCATTTAGAGAAGACAAGCCTCACTGAAATGAGATTCTGACCTACAGAGACTGTGCAAACATAGTTCTGTTTTATTTCATTTTATGTTATTGTCTCAATGTTTTGTCAGTGTCCTCTTACAATGGTTAAGTTATCTATTACCGTTCTTGTTCTTCATCATGTAACTCTTAAGTTGAAACATTCCCTTTTAAAGAAGCACATGAGGACTAGCTGGATAAGTATGTTATATAATGAGGATTTTTACATTTGATGAGTGTGTGACGTTTAAGCACAGTTTTTCTTGGTGCCTTTGGAACTTTAGCAAGGAGTCTCGGGGCAAGCTGATCCTCCTCGAGCCTGACCATTAGTAAACAATACCATGGCAAACCATTAGTGTGCCATATACAGTTAACCGTTTAAGCCAAAGATGGTGAACTTGTCTTTTAGGCAAGCAGAGGCTCGGCCACTCACTGCACATGTCATACGTGATACTAATCAATTTTAAATGTGGTTGTTGGTCTTCCACTGAAATCGGTTGTTATCAACCAATTACAGCATTTATAACAATGTAAGACATTGTAATAAATCAGTTCATTTTGTTATAGTGTTGAGTATGAAAAATGTATTTTATGCGATTCTAATAGACATTTGATTGTTTATGTATGCTTTGCTCCAGGAAGACAGACTGCAATTAATATTTTAAATTGCTCTACTTGAAAGAGAAGTGTCAAAAGCAGTTTATTATCCATAGCAGGCCCAGCCGATCTTGAAGTCCATGTGAAGTAGCAGGTGTCCTATACAGGGTATACGAGACAGAAACATGTGTTACCAGTTGCCAATTTTTGCCAACACTTTTCGCTAGTTAAGGTGAAGGTGCAAGATTGGGACAATTTCTTTGAATTTCTTTGAACTTTATGATATGAAAATAAGGAACTTGGGGTGGGGGAGGGGTGGATCTCAATCCCAGACGCCTCAAGAGGTGCTGTTTCGCGGGATCGAGTCCGGGCGTGTGCAAGGCTGAACAGCGCAGGTTACAATAGCAAGTCCAATATGTTTAGGGAAAAATATTTTTGTCACTAAAATTAATGAATAATTGTAATAAATAATTGTATATTGATCAAAATAATTGTGTTTATTACTTTGGCCGTAATCGTGCAGCTGTTTTAACTATTATATTATTTAACATCATGTTTTGCATTTTCATGCACTGGTTAATCCTTGGAATTGCATTTCTAGTTTGAGTAGGCCTATTACTGCTCGGGACATTTCTCCTCCACATAAAATTAGAGAAAAACTTTCAGTGACTGAAACAAACTGTCTCTACACAGGAAACCACTGGTGTAACTGCCGTGTCTCCTACCTACCCTGGCTGGCTGACTGACAAATGTCACGTATGCTTTTAGTTTGCATGTAGCCTGTAGCCCCATAAAGTGTAAGCTACAGATCTTGTGGTCCCTGCGTCAATTACTTACTCTGGGTGACTGTCTCGACCAATGTCACGTATATGCTTTTGGTTTGCACGTAGCTGAAAGTACATTCAAATATGCTACCTGACAGATGTCACATACATCATTCTCAGAAACTGTTTAAATGTGAGTACAGTGACATTGTCATCTCTCATATGGCTCTTGTGCTGCTGCCTGTCTAACCACAACAAGTTATATCTCAGGAAGTGGGATATCTATCAAGCAAGAATGAGTCAGTACTGCTTACATGAAAAATAATTAAGAATAATTCAAAGGTAACGTTATACAATGGACAAGGGAGTCAGCATTCATTCATACATCCATGTCCACATTTGTATCAGAAGACATTTACTTTTCCATTGGGAGAGACTCTCAGACAGGGCCTACTGAGTTTTCACACACTTCTCTGAAAAGTTTTAGCCTTCTGCTAGATATCCCATCATGTGATGACTGAGACCTATTGCATACCAAGCACACACATAGTCCCTTGTCTGCTGTAATCAGTACACTCAGTTCCAAAACTCGCCACACTTATCTAGTTAATTTTACCTTTGCAACTGTGAGAAATCTCTAGCAGTTCACTGCTTCTTTTGAGGCATATGCTAATGGATTTATGCTTTATAACTTTATAACAGACTGCATCCTTCTAAGTTGGTTTTATTGACCAATCAAATTTACTTTACATTTGCATCGTGCACTTTAAGTTGCTTTTTGGAGTGGACCAAGGTCTGGAGTGTTTTCTCTTGTGCAAGTCTTCAGTTGAAAAGGAGAAACATGAGAAGTCAGGGCAAAAGGTGGGAGCTAACATATCTACAGTATGGTGAACCCACTGCAAAACATGCATGTACACAAGCTAATGTCTTGATGTGACTAAAACTACTTGCTGGTTTGGCATTTGTGAATAATTTTTTAAACAGGTACCGAGGAGAGTGTTAAAAGTTTGCGAACCCTGCAAATATGGTTATCATAATTTAGTGTTTGCAAAAATATGAGATCCCCTTCTGTCAATAGTCCATGGCACCTCCTTAAGCTGCAAATACTTCAAACAATGTAGCAGAACTGTATTCAGGCCTTCAGGTATCTTGTTGCATGATCCATTCTCAGCCCAGATTTAACTCCACCACTGATGGCTTGTTTCTTTCAAGAATTTATTGACAGGCCTGACCGGAAGCATTCCAACAAAACAACTAAGGAATGGCAGGAGAAAAACAAGATCCTAAATCTGGTTCTGCTAGATGCGGACAATACTCTCTCAAAGCAGATACAAGGGAATGATTCATTGCTATAACATTTGGTTTCTTTCTTTTCAAATCAACCACTTTTGGTAAATAAATGAGTATCTGTAATGTTCACAAACGTTCAAACAGCGCCGCATTTTGTTTCTAATGTTGCATTTACAAAAAGTAACAAGTGTGTGTATGTGTGTGCCTCAGTTGTAAAAGATGTAACATCAATCTTCTAGTTCACCAAAACCCACAGCAATTGCTAATGCTCTCCAGATAGCAGTCTACAAAAAGAGAGGGTAAACAAGTTGAAAGGACCCTTAAATGCATACAAAGCTTCTTCAACAGCTATACAGATTACTACCACCAATATAAAACATGAGTGGCTCTCGACCACATTCATTTTGTCAAAGTAACTCTTAGAAGAACAAATGCTGGAGACTCCAGATATAAGAGTTGCTGGAGTAGACAGAAGTTGAGAAGAGTACACACAACACCGGTCAGTGGACATACATAGTTTCATCAGTTTCTCAATCACCTTCATAGTAAGTCTTACATTTATATATATATATAGCACATTTTTATGCACAGTGTGCAACCCATCCTGATACTAGGTGAACATGTCACATGTTAATTTTGCCAACAGAGAAAGGCCATTCTTGGTGTAACACCAACGTAATCTGTGAAGAGATAACTATTGCTAATACCTGACACTAGCTTGCAAAACACCAAATCACACTAAAAACCAAGCCCATCACATGACAATCACTGTCTTCTACTGGAGGCTGTAATCTCTAATTAGTGGTAATCCTTTCAGGGACAGAAATAACACACTCTCCCACTGTTTGTGACAGTGCCTAGGTCCTGAGTACCCAGGCATTTTCACAGACATTTCAAACGTCCATGACTCATTAAGGTCCCTTAATAACCCACACCTACACAAAATTATATTCATTGCTCAAAAGTTTTGGCCAAATTATTTGGGGCTAATAAACATATTTCCCATTAATTTTCTCATAGGCTATGCATGCTATATCTTCTGAATTTGCAATTTCACAACGGAAGAACAATGGAGAACAATTAAACTTCATTTTTCATTGGACAAAATTGAATTTAATGACTTTTCCCAGAACTTTAAAGTTGCACTAAAGAAGATTTGCTCTCAGGGTCCCCTTACAGTTGAGAAGCACAATAATAAATTAATTAAATGTGCATCTTTGCAACAAACTATCAACAAAACTCCGATAGAGCTTCGAATTCCTACTTATATTTTGGAGGGGGTGTAATGTTCCTACCCGAACAGCAATTTATGGCTATTTTACAAGCGATATGACTTGCTCAGAGTTCGGCAGAAGTGCCATTCACTCTATTAAGACTTTATGTGCCATCAAAATGATGTAAAAATGAAGTAACCATTTGGAATTGATGAGACACTAGCATACAAAAACCTCTCTTTGGCAGTACACTCATTTTGAATACTCCATAAAATAAATCACAATAATCATACAACGATCACTCTTAACAGTAGTACAAAACCATGACAAAGAATAACTTTAATGATGACCAGAGTTTATGCCATTGCCACTCTAAAAAGCATATTTATGTGGCATTTGAAACAGAACCTTCCCATTCTGACACAGGAGAGGTGGTCACAGAGTTGTAGTCCAAAGAGGACAACTCATAAATGATTAACCTTTGCACTGCACTACTAATGAGGAGGGGCAGCCAAGGGTAGTCCAGAGTCCAATTCCACCACCACTGAGGACACAACCAGACACAGCACCACTGGGACCAGACATCAGAGGAGAACGAGGCCTGAAGGGGAAAAGGCTGGGCAGACCTCTGGTGCATTGGACTGTGCCTTATAAATTAAGAATGCCATGATGCTACTGCTTTGCAGATAGGCAATAAGTCTGCTGGTTTAAAGTTTTCTGGGATTCTTAAGTTGGAAGCATTTTTAAACACTGAACAAACAGAACCCCCCACACACTAGTACTTAGTACAAAAAAAAAAACTATTTATTCTTATAACAGCTTATACAAATACATGAATACCGCTTCTCAATTTGGATAGAAATACAAAAACAACACAGACACTGAACACAAATGGTGTGACGCCAGGAGACCGGGAATGTGAAACCATGGTGACGGGAGGGGTACAGTTAGACTGGGAGCCGAGAGCGCTCCCTGAGGAAGTGCTGTGGGTAAGAGCATCGGGATGGGCACTCCCGTTTTCAACTACAAGAGCCCTTAAGTGCCTCCATCGGCTGAATCACGTTCCGTCTGGAAGACAACGGAAATGGCAGATTAATGTTGGGTGCAGCGCTAACTAAATTAATTTGACTAAAAATCAAATTTAAGCCCTCCTCACAACACGGTGCTATTTTATTATTGGTAACTTGCTGCAAGTTGACTAGGGTTAGAGTAAGAATCGACTAATGAAAGAAAAGCTGCTGATCTAAAGAAAGAAAGACTGAAACTCGTCAGGTGATGTAACTGCTTACCAGTGATCTACGTCAGCATCATCAAACTGTCCAGCCACGGCTGAACTGGAGTCCACCTCCATACCATCTGAAACACACAAAGCAAAAGCCATTTTTACAGATGCACACTCAAAGACGCTAAACTCAACTCGCACTCTCTCCCTGGCTACATATCCAACCAAAGCCACTTGTGTACAATACACTGCCCTGAATCAGGGCATCTGTTGCTGTGGGCAGCTGGTCTCATTAATGCAGTAAACAGCAGAGGCAGGAAGAGACTGATGTGCATCACCGTCTAATCCAGTCCAACTCCACTGGGGCCAGAGAGAGGGGCCAGAGAGGGGGGCCAGGGAAGGAGGGAAAAGGATTGGCAACTGATATCTTCCAGAGAGGGAGGGGCCAGGAAAGGAGGGAGAACGGGAAAGAGATACGGTGTCACCAGCCGCAGGAAAGCAGCTCTGGTGAAACAGCAGCTGGGTTTCAAATTCAAAACGCAGACCATCATCTACAAAAGCTCACAAATTCTTTGTACTCTGGTTTTGGAAACAACAAAACAAAACAAAGCAAAACAAAATAACTGCTTTGCATTACAAAGTAGTAAAACAAGTAAAAAAATGTCTTCATGTTTGCTTTTATGTTCCATTTTCTTTTTCTCTTTTTTTCTTTCTTTTGCTTTCTGACAGTGTACATGACATCCCAATCTGTCCAAAACTCTTGAGTCAGCAACTCTGTTGTGCTCTGGGGTGATGCACAAGGGCCAGCTAAATGCCACAAATAGAAGCACATGTGTCCACACACATTAACACATGCAATTGACATGCACAAGCAGACTGACGGGGGCTCCTTCTCTCTTGACTGAAGCCTCTTGTCCTTAAAGATGTAGCCCAGGGTTTGGTTTAGCAAAGGGCTGTTGGTATATGTGCTCAATAGCCAATCAAATCATTGACGACATGAAATATTCCGCATCAATGCAGGAACATTTAATGATGCATTTTGTTAACATCATAACTAAATTATACATATGCCAAAATAATAAATGTAAACAACCAATTCAAACAAAATGTCCCTACGACATATGATCGTAATGACGAAAGAAAAGAAACAATAGTAATAGCCACCGTGTTGGTTGGCTGGAATTGTTTATGGCTCAGTCTAAGCCACTTTGTTTCCCATTCACAGGACTGGGTATGAACAGCAGCTTTTTTTTTTTTTTTAAAAGTGTGTGAAATTAGAATTGTGGACTGACTGCACCATTAAAGCTCCTTCTCTTGAAATTTCAACATGACTCCCTAGCGCCATCTACAGTTCAGGTATTTATGTTTATAAGTATAAGTAAGTATAAGTATATACCGGTATATACTTTTTTGATCCCATGAGGGAAATTTGGTCTCTGCGTTTATCCCAATCTCAGAATTAGTGAAACACACTCAGCACACAGTGAACACAGTGAGGTGAAGCACACACTAATCCCGGCGCAGCTGCCTGCAACAACAGCGGCGCTCGGGGAGCAGTGAGGGGTTAGGTGCCTTGCTCAAGGGCACTTCAGCCGTTCCTACTGGTCAGGGTTCGAACCGGCAACCCTCCGGTTACAAGTCCGAGGCGCTAACCAGTAGGCCACGGCTACCCCATACGGTTTATGGTATGTAGTACACTTTTGTACAGAGTGAGTTACAATGACATTAATAAACATTACATTACCATTAAAATGAATAGTTTATAGTAAAAATCAAAAGCCTAAAAGTACCAATAATATTAATAGAAAAACAGAATAACAATAATCATACACAAACTGCGACTCTAAGGAAAAAAGTTAAGAGATAAGTCTTTAGACGCTTGAAGATCCTGAAATGAATTGTTGCTAACAAAACAAAAGCCCTTCAATATGGATTTTTCTTGAAACACACCTGGGTAGCACTCACGGCACACAGTTAGGGAAACACTGCTGTTCTAGTTAACAGAAATAACACTAGACATCAGTCCCCTGGTCTTACCCTCAAACTCGGCTGAAGGTTCGTCGGTCCTAACGCCGGCCATGTGGAACTGCTGGGCCACAGAGTTAGCCAGCATCCCCTCCAGCCGCTCCAGAGTGGCCTGGCCCTCGGCCGTCAGGTTGGACAGACCCTCCTCATAGGTGTAGAATGTGGGCACATCCCCCTGGCCTTGCTCTGCAGAATTCAGGTTGATTTAAGTTGAATGGGGAACTTAAGAGTTCATATAATGGTCAAGTCACACTACCTCTTAGCTCATGTCACAAACAAAACTAGCATGCTACCCTTCTGGAAGGATATTCCAAAGAGCCAATCTTCTCAACTGAAATTTATTCATAATGAATTAAGACTGTTGAAATACTGTTCATAATATTCACTGGGATGAAATATTATTCCATTTCTTTGCAGGAATACTGACTTAACTTTGGCATGTCTCATTAGTGGCCATAACCACGTATTCAACATCGCCCTCAATTTTATCTTCACTCCAACATACTGCTCAAAGAAATGACAATACAGTGAAAAACTGAATGGAGGTTTAGGAGGGTTGCAAAGGGCACAAGTGAACATCTGACCCCCCATCCCCACCCTTACTGGCTGGGTCCCTGCCATGCCCTGGGCCTTTTGAAGGTTGGGTGCACCAGTGTAAAAGGAAAGCGTCCAACCAAGGGTGAAATCACCTCCCTCTCAACACTATTAATAGTAGTAATAGCAGCAAGTGTCTTATGCAGGAGAAGAAACATTAAAATAAGGATCAGGCTGACCTTAAATAATAATTAAAAGAAAAACTGGCTAGGACAGCATTAGGGCAGAAGGTCCAATGAAGGCTTACCTAAATTTCTTCTGACTTCAGATTCTGGAACAGAAAACACACCTGGATAAGTCTCTAAAACTGATTTCTGGAGGACACCCAAGGGCTAAGCCTATGGGGTGCTTTACTGTCAACAAAATGCCAACAGATGGTTTGGGAATGAAAAAGGGTTACCAAAATAAAGTAACCTTTTGGTATTGATGTATGATTAGTATGTTTACAAGGCTGGCAGGTCTTCGGTATAATCAAAGCCAGTGCATGGCTGAATATCCTTTTACTAATCATTATCTTTATAAGAGTGCAGATCATAGACCACAATGACAGAACAGCTTGGTAGTTAATTTCCAAAACTGTTTTGAAGCAATAATTATGTATACTATCAGAGGAATTGATAATATATGAGTCACATGGTAGTTGAGAGGGACAGGGACTTGTATCTCTCATTTATCCACCAAAAGCAAGAAAATAAACATTCATCGAACAAACCTCCATCAGAGGAAACAACTTTCCACCATGTTATATAGAAAGCATAAATTACTGAGAATGAATATGGACTGATATTTTAATGAGAAAGTCAACAGCTTCCCCTGGTGTCGATTAGGAGTAAGTTCAACTAAAATTTATGAGACAGGGCACACACATTAAATCTGGAAAATTTGCTGATTTCTGAACACATTAGTCAATCGAAATAAATCGCTCCCATCCATGCTCATGAGGGAACTTGTTAATTGGCTGGA
The DNA here is from genome assembly GCF_017589495.1 of Alosa alosa. NCBI lineage: Eukaryota > Metazoa > Chordata > Actinopteri > Clupeiformes > Clupeidae > Alosa > Alosa alosa. Next base: position 6,736,586 of record NC_063203.1, on the reverse strand, counting down.
TTATTATATAGCTTTATTTTAGCCCCATTGGATCACATGGATTTGCTGAGGCAGGACAATGCACACACATTAGAAATTATGATAAAACCCTACTAGCCATTTTATGTTAATGTTACTTAGCAGACTGAATTTGCCAGGTCAGACACCAAGAAGTGCCCCCTGAGCTCATGCTGTGTATGGCTTCCTGAACACTCACCTGCCTCCTCCACATCATACTCCTGGCCCTCAAAGTCATCATCAGAGTCATCATCCTCTGGGTCTGGGTGTAGGGCCTGACACTCACACATGGCAGAGAACATGGGCTCCACTATACAAAAAAGACATGAGAAAAAAACATCCTATAGTTATTCAACAATGTTTTCATAGACAATAATTCAACAGCCATTTAAACGGCAACATGTGCTGTGATGTATAGCCAAGAGATTTTCCCATTTCTCTTTGGCGGGACACATAAAAACCAGGACTTGTGTATAGTTTGGTACTCACATGCGGCCGTATCGCTGGGAACAAAGCGGATCTCTGTGATAGCTGTGGTACTGTCGCTATCGCTCTCGCTATCTTCATTCTCCTCCTGAGCAGGCTCTGGCATCTCGGCTTCGTTATCATCTGAGGGAACAAGATGTAGGTCCAAACGACGTCCAGACAGATATGAAGCAAGGCCCTTATGGAACTAGCATGGTGATGCAAAATGCACAGAAGTCGATGCTAATCGCGCCTTGAGCTCCAACAAACAAAACAAGTAAGGTAATTATTAATTTACTCAAGTAAGGTACGTTATTAGCTATGGTATCTCACCACTCAATTTGCCGTTGACCATAACATACAGGTGCTCTTGTGGATAGGCGCTCGGGTCGCGGGAGATAGCATGGAGGCTGATCGACGGGTATTCCAATGAAAACCCCATTCCAGATCCATCAAACCAAAAAAGACGCCTGCCATGGGTAAGACAGTGTGTTCAAGCATTTTACCGCAGAAACGTACAGGGAAATGTCAAATCTGTCAGCTAGCATCTCGCTAGCTAATAAACGGAGCGCAGCAATTAGTTTACTTCTGTTTTCGTTTGTGTCGCCATTTGTTTTCTGTGAACTTATCTAGCAATCAACTTTCAACAATGTTGTCAAGATACACTAGCATAACTTTACTCTAAGATTAAGAGTAAGATGTTCAACTTACGCCTCAGCGACGTAAAGAGTTCCTGATCCAAGTCCTTTTCCGTCCAAAACTGCTGTGGTTTCGGCTTGTTCGTGCCGGACTCCTTCACTTGGAGGAGGAACGCTTTTCAACACCACCATTCTTTGAGGGGTAACTTGGGTGACCAATCTAAACAATTACCGTTTGCTTGCTAGTGTGAAACACTTTCAAGTATCGTTAACTAGTTCACACAACTGATAGCTAGCTAGCGACGTATCAAAACTGACCTATTTTGTCAGGCTAAGCTGGCTAATTTACTCATGCAACCAGTCACAGACGCCAGCGAACAACAAATGAGGAATCATGCAAGTGTGCAGCGGTGCACAGCCATACAATTACGAATTTTCCCTCCGATGATAAAGTGATGTATGCGAAATCTCAATTCAGCATGTTCTGGACACCACATCGGCAGGTAGATGGCTAACAAACATCACACCCACGAACGAACAGGCACGCTTTCGCGTCGCGTTTACCAACCAGATGTCCTCGCGCCAAGAGGCAAGAGCGCACTTCTGTTAGAACGGACTAAAATGCTGCTGCCATCTTCTGGTCGGGGGAGCGACGCTATGGATGTTGCAACAATTGACACTATTCTGTTTCTAGAGTTGCGGGAAATCCTTCCATCACTAAAAATAAAATTGAAAACATATGTCGCACATTAGTCTTCTCACCCCAACTGCTTTATCGCCCTAACTGATAAAGACTGGTGACTGGGAAATACAGCCCATGTTTCATACAGAATACTGTAAAGTTTCACATCAGACACCACTTACAAACATAGAAATGAAAAGCTATCATGAAGGTACCAGGATTTAATAATAATAATAAAAAACATCTATGTTACATAATTTATTGTAACTACACACACTATAGAGATGGAATTTTTTTTTGTTCATTTTGTTTTATTAGTCTGAACTGGACTGGAGTTTAACTAAACATGTTGAGAAGCATGAGGAACTGAACTAAATCAGATACCACATTAGCTAACAGCAGACAAAGGCAACCATTATGATGTGTTCTAAATGAACTTGCAGCCAGAGATTTGAATGAGGCAGGTTTTGCACTGAATAGCATTTCAAAGATAAACCTTCCAGAACATGGTGGAACAATCCAGGGGTGAAAGGGCACAACAAAGCTTTGAACCAAAACACATTTTTGAAATTGTAGTGACAACTGTCTGTGGCATCATGACACTGAAGGTGCTTAGATGAAAGTGCATTACAGAGTCAGTTACTGTACTTTTCTCCCAAATTGTTCTGTCACACACATTGAACACACACCTCAAATCTGAATAAAAACTCTTCTAGAGTTCAGAAACCAAGGTGTTTCTTGATTAACAGGACCTGTTTAAGTTCACATACTTCTGTGTTGTGACACTAAGGCTTTTGTAACAATGTCATAATTGCACTGTCCAAGCATACTAAATGCATGGTGAATTTTAAAAGCAATTTTAACTGCTTTAAACCACATGGGAGCAGCTTGGTGGAATGGAAACGCAGTAGTTGCAACTTTCAGTTAGATTACATTTGTTTTGTATAAAATTTTTACCAAACTAAATGATGTCCTTAAACAAGTAATTTTTTTTTTATTATCTAAAATATGCCAATAACTCCACCATACTGGTGTGCTACAGGCCTGATGTGACTATGCCAATCCTTTCCTAATACAAATCAAGACCGGACCAATGAGAATTCAGCTGTAAGTGATCATCTGAATGTAATTTTTATACTGGGACCTCTGTGATTTCTATAATCTTCAGCTTCCACCACATCCATATTCCTCTCATATAAAATATAATTTTTTTTACAAGGACAGACACAAAAAATAACTTCCAAGAACATAAGTTTCTGATGAATACATTACTGAACAAGCTGAATATATACAGCATATCTACACTGGTCAGAGGCGGCCTCTGTTACACAGACGATAAAATGACTGGCCTTACATTTAACGAAGTGCTTTCACATGTGGGGAAGGGCCACTTATTGTTTTCATGTCCACAGAAGTCCAGACACTACAACTGCTTGTCTGAAAGTGCATGCTTTATGGTATGTAGCGGGGGACCAGTGAGCACTCATCCAGCACTTTCACACAAACAACACACAAGTTAGCACGCATCTAGTGACAGAGTTATCAGTAGATTCATGGTTTGGTCCATAGACAGCTAAAAACCAGGTGAACTGATGGCAACAGACGTGGTACACCCAGTTAAGTTTTAAAAAGGCTGGAAGTCGGTGAAAGGCAAAAAAGAGAAAACATGGATGAACACACTGGGCGGACCTGTCACAATGCCTGTTCACTGTTGAAAACGAAGTGCACAATGTCGGTGACCCCGTAGAGGTCATCCTCTTCGTCCTGAGTGGAGGGCCTCTGTGAGGCCAGGCCGTTGTGCCGGCTCGAGCCATTGTTTTTGGATGCCAGACGGCCACCACCTCCACTCTTAGGTCCAGCGGTGGCTCTGTGTCTGCTAGGTGACAGCGTGCTGCTGGCGTCTGTCACAACACTGGGTGTTTTTTTCACCTCAGGCTCGTCTTCCTCCTCCTCTTCCTCTTCTTCCTCCTCCTCCCTCTCATCCTCCTCCTCCCCCTCTTCATCCTCGGACTCGATTCGATTGAGCCGCTTGCGGACCGGGCGCTCCTCCTCAGACTCGTCCGAGTCGTCCTGCCCGCTCTTGTCCTCTTCGTCTGTGGAGTCTCTCCGCCGCTTCAGCAGAAGCCTCCTGGAGTCCTCCCGTGAAGACTCCCGCCTCTTCTCTCTTCTTGTCTTCTTCTCATCTTCCTTTTCTTCCTCAGAGCCTTTTACATTGAGTCAGAAAAGAAAAAAAAATCCAATGTGTCACCAACATATCAATTTGTAAACAAAAAAAATCAATAGGACTAATTTTAGACTGCGTACATGCTGGCAAAGGACCAACCTTTCCTTTTTTGTATCCCTCTCATTCACTAATTCACTAGGCTTCAAAATAAAGTCTTGGTGACACTTTCAATCATTAACAGTAACCATGGCAACAGCAGGCCCATAGACTCACCCTCGCTGTTGGAGCTGGCGAGGCGTCGGCGGTGAGGGTGGGGCTTGTCCTTGTTTGTGGTTTTTTGAGAGCCCTCCGACTCTGACGTCTCACAGTAGTTCACCTGCAGCTTCTGGCTGCGCCGTGAGCGTCGCCTTCGAGTGTCCACGTCACTGTCGCTGAGATCACTTGAACCCTCCGTCTCTGTAGCAAGATATAAAAGTGTTGAACACAGTGGTCTTTAGGACCGCATCGCACTGAATAGTGTGTCGCATATTAAATCACTTCAGTTGTCAAGGTAGACATACCAATCTCCTCTTCCTCCTCTTCCTCATCCGTCTCAAGCTCCTCCTCCTCATCCTCGTCTGACAAGCCCACTCTCTGCCGGGACAGTGGTCTGCGTCCGCTCCTGCCCCTGCTTCTGCCTTTGTGGACCTGGCCCCGGGTGGCTGTCCGCCGTGACCGCCGCTGACTTGGTCTGCTAGCCGTGCTGCCCCAGTCACTGCAGTCATTGGAGCCGGCGTCGCCGTCACTGGCTGCCTCATCGCCTGACACCACAAACTCCTCTTCCTCCGTGCTAGAATTACACATTAACACAGGGAAGAGCAAAAATGTTACATCTACGAGTACCTCCAACACTGAAGGGTCAAAACTACCCCATACAATACTTTATACTGTACCTGTACCTCTAAACATATTACAGTGGTGAAATGTATTCTTTTTTAACAGCTGATGAACTCAGCCAGGTGTCAAGTGGGGGAGTCAAAGCATCCTGGTCCCTTCAATCTACCTGCTGCTGAGGTGAAAGTCATCTTCACTTTCCTCTTCGTCTACGGTGCTATCACTATCCAGGTCATTGAGTCGCCGGCGCTTCTTCCTGCGAGGTGCTGGTGTGGGTTTGGCTGGTCGCTGGTTCTCCTTCCCCTCCTCTCTCTTCTGCTGGCCTGCGATTGTGGCCATGTCTTTGCCTCGACCGGTACCTGGTCAGTGTGGACATAAGAGTGTTACGTTATCCAATATACTTTTTACACAGTAGCAGAACACACAGGAGCACTATGTAATGGCAGAGCACAGGGGCCAACCTACCTTGGGCCTCAGTCTCCCTCGTAGTGTCATCCTCTATTGCTTCATCAATGGCATCATCAAAGTCATCGAACCTAATGAAAGATACCATTGCAAAATGCATCTTCATTTCAACACTTAATCACAGGGAAGACCAAGAGCAAGAAGACCAAGAGCAAAAACTACAAACACCTGTAACTGATGGACTTCCTGGTCCGTGTTGATCTCCTCTCGAGATTCTTGTTTTTCTTTGTGCTCTTCTTCTTTTCCAACTTTTCTTCTTCTGCATCACCGTCCTGCTGAGAGAGGAAGTAGAATGACAAGTGGAAACAGCGGGCAGACACTATGGAAATGGGACGGTGTGTTTAACATGAACACATCCTGGGCACATACTGTAGGCACGCTTACCGGTGTAGGAATGATATTTTCCACACTGATGCCCACATATACCAGTCGTTCTCGCCTAGATGGACAGGACAAAAGGTTGTAAGTTCTCGGTGGCACACGTGACAACGTACACCCTTACAGTATACAGTATATCAAGGGTAGAGAAGAGAAACCAAACCTCCGCTCTGCTCTCTCCTTCTTCTTTAGTGCAGTATCGAGATTCTGGAGCTGTTCTTCTAGCCTCTCACACAGCAGTCTCTAAAGCAGAAAAGAGGGAGTAACAAAAAAAGTTATATTTATATATATACACACACAGTATAGTATGTGTGGGTCAAAACAAGATCCACCTACATGCTGACATGGGGGACAAAACCATTCTCCATCAGGGATGATCATAAGGGGGGGTCTGAGGCAGGCTGTGTGGTAACCACTATCACAAAGGTCACAAAGCAGAATCTGCAGAGAAATAATATACAGACATAACATCACACTTAAATTGACTGTGTTATGCATACAACCACATTTACCCTGCCAAGACATTATTCACTGACATACCAGCTCTGGATGATTGGGGAGACCACAGTGTCTGCAGGGGTCATCATTGGGCATCTCAACAGACTGGGCAGAGTCCGAGTCGCTGTGGTTCCGTTCCCTGTCAGACTGATAGTTCTCCTGAGTTCCCTCTTTAACCTTCCTTTCGTCCAGCGCTTCCTCTCCTTCACCCTTTTTGCGCCCCTTTGACCGAGGGTTGGACCATCTAGGGCGTCGATGTCGCCTTCGCACCTGAAAAAAGGAAGTACATGGTGAAGTGAGAAAAACAACAAAACTTTCCCAACACTTTGTATTGTGATACACAGCAGACTTTAATATTCACCTTTCCGGGTTTGTTCTGCCCGTCAGAGTCTGTTTTCCGGAGATTTTCTTTCTTTTGAGAAGATTTCTTCACTTCACTGTCTCCAGGCTCCTTATCCTCTTGACCTCCAGTGGACCCCGCATACTTCTTCTCTTGTCTTCTGTCCTGGATCTCTGCCAGCTTGGGACTTGGTCGGCAGATCCGTGCGGAGCGCCGCAGGGAGTGCCCGTCGCTGGCCTCCTGCTGCTCCCTCTCCCGCTGGAACTCAGGAGTCCTCCGGTGCATCGGGATCTTGATCTTCAGGCGGATGCCCTCCTTCTGGATCTCAGAGGACACTTCATCCGTCCCCTCAGGTTCTGACCCATCGTCCCCACTGCTTCCACTCTCTGACTCTTTAGAAAAAACCCTGGGACTCCCATCTACATCCTCTGTAGTCTTATTTTCGCCTTTCCCTTGCCCCTCTCCTGTGGCCATTTCACCCCCCTCCTCCTCCTCTTCTTCCTCACCCATATCCTCTTCAGTTCCAGAACACTCTGCAGATTCCTCAGTAGGCAGAGGCTTGGTGTCTTTAGAGGTTTTGCTGTTTGTTGAGCAGGGAGATTCCTCCTTCATTTGACCGAGTTTGTTTCCTTCTACTGTGCTGAGGTCATTCTCAGGTGTCCTGGTTAGGCCTTCAAAGTTCGGTAATATTGCTGCTAGGCCCTCAGGCGTTGAGGCTTTCCTTACAAGCACAGACTGACGCACAGTCCCAGGACTAGGAATTCCCTCATGTTGAACAACAGATTCTCCCTTCCCCTCTTTGTTGCAGCTTGTAATAGTCTTAATGTAGTTTCCAGTTAGTCCATTTTTGTCTGCAACAATTGGGACATTTTGATCTACAAATGACTTCTTTCTGTCCACGGGACCCATTATCACACCAACACTCACACAGTGCTCTCTCAGATTTTGACTCAAGTTCTTTGCTGGAGCCATCTCTCCATTACATAGATCAGGCCTAGCCTCTGTTTTCATTCCTATGCCTGTGACATCTGAGGCACTGCTAGACACCACTGTCCTTCCTTCCTCAGTATTTAAGGCCTCATCCTTTGAAGGCCATGGCCCCTTGGTGAGTAAGACAGAAGGGTTTCGGACAATGATGCCCGAACTCAAGGTGCCATTATTGTTCAGAGTGTTGTTAGAGTGATGATTGTTATTACTGTTTAGGTTGTTCCCAAACCCCTCACTCAATTTCAACTCTCTCTTTTTCAGAGGTATCTTGGCTTGCTGGTCATTCTTTAAGGCCCTCTCCACTTCTTCCAGTGTCCTTTCACTTGTCTCCTCTCGAACCTCTGACTTTGCACTAACTTCTTGTTTTACAGAACCTGGTGCCATGACAACAGAAACAGCATTCCACGCTACCTCTGTGTCCTTAGGTTCCTCTTTGACCAGAGAAATGATGGTGCTGACCCGGTTGTCTATAACAGGTTTTTCCACTGACTTGACCTCTTTTTTATTTATGACCTTCATCTCCATTTCAATGTTCTCTTCTTCATCTCTTTTAAAATTGCTCTGCAATCGCTCATTTAGTTCTTTATGTCCTTCTTTTGTGTCCTTTGAAGCTGGAGACTTTGCCTTCTCTGCTCCCTGTCTTTTTGGACCATCAGCAGATTCTTCATTGTTATGGGTCTCTGCAGAGCCTTAAAAAATGATGTATGCATTTTATGTACCATTTACTACTTTAATATAATTTCTTTTCTTAGTATATTCTTGGGGCTTTTTTCTATAATGCATATAGGACAGTGAAAACTGACAGGAAGCAACTGATGATGATTATGATGATGATTTATAAGCTTAGTTAGTTCAACTATATTTCACCAAGACCCTCTAGAGTCTAGCCTACAACACTACAGCCCCACATAATGTATTTACTACAGGCATACATATATATATACATATATATATATATATATACATATATAATACATAATAAATATACAACATATATTTAGTGGTCATAAACCATTCAACGTGTACTACCTTTCTTAGTCTCTTTTTTATTGTCTCCATCATTCTCTTCATCCTCTGGCACAGGGCTGGCACAGGTTGAACCATCACCCTGCTTAAGGTCAGTAGAGCCAGGCTCAATCTGACCCTTAAGCGTCTCCAAAGTCTGTGCTAAATCACTTCGGTTCCTGTTAAAAATGTATATGATTTGTTTTTGTTTTTCATATGAAAAATAAATGACAACAATTGTACTTAAGATACTTATAATAATTATTCCATAATGTAGAATGTTATGTTAATTATAATATAATAACTAATGCTTGTGTTAGGCTTGAATAACTTAGATGACATTAAAGACAAAATATTCAAATGTAATAAATACTGTATTTATTATAAAATTCATTATAAAGCATCTACTGTTTCTAATCATATAGGCTAATACATGTCATGCCTTGATCAATCTTACCTGACAATGCATTTCCAGGTGGCCCCATCTAGATCATCTTGTTCTTCCACATAGACACGAACATTCTGGTCTTGATCCAACTGGAACCAGTACATGAGACCTTGTTTGTCTTTACCGATTGGCTGCAGTCTCATCCTGTCTGGATCCTCCTCATTGACCGATGTCTTGAATTTGATGTTGTCATCAAATTGGCACTCACATAAGTACTGAAGAAAACAAAATAAAAGATAAGGGACACTGTAGTCTGAAAAATGACTTTCACAGCAATAGCATGAAGACACCCTGTTTGTGACACCCAGTTAACTTTTGCCTTTTTAGGGACATTAGATTAATTAATTTAGTGCAACAAAGGTAAATCACCCAAAACACCATACCTTAAGGATTCCAGTCTTGGATTCTACAGTCATTTCAGAGTATCCTTTTCTTTCAAGTTCCCATGCCCACGTGCAGTTGAACTCCTGGCAAACCTTTATTTAAATACACAAATGGTATTGAAATGCCAGGCTTGTGTAGAATTGGAAGTATAGTAACTCCAGCGCGCATGCGCGCACACAAGCACACTTTCATCAAAATAATAGTCATTCGACAGCGGCACTCACCTTCACTAGGTACTTTTCCCATCTGTCTGGAGAGACTGACTTGCCAATCTTCCTTAGAAGTTTCACATGGAGTTCAACCAGGGGCTTTGGGACTACATTGTACAACCAAATAATTAATTGGCACATTTAGTAGCATGAGAGGGATGTGCAAAAGACAACAAAAAGGCCACGACTTTAATTTTGTCAACATGTTTAGTTACATACAAGTTACAACTGACTCATAAGCTTGAAGTAATTATTAGAAAGTCGTTGCATGAATAGGGATTATTACTGTGTCCAGTACCGTTCTTGCACGCGCTACTTTAGCTAGCAGCATCAACAGCTAGCAGCAAAAACAGTCCTGAAATGTCCTACAATAATATATTTTGAAATGGTAAAATTTGTGTCAGTATACTGTAACATGGCTGAGTTTGCGCAGGTCAACCAAGGGGCAATCACTGTCAAGTACAGTACAGTTACATGGCTAGAACGTGAGACACTACTGCTAACAGGAAGTTTGGGACTATGTTGTGCGCACGCGCAGACACTATTTGACAGTGAACCACTATTTGTCAAAATTTTACCCAACCATAGGCTATGCTTAATATTAGAATATTCTAGGAACAGTTATGATCTGGCACACCTTCACACAGACAAACTGATTAAAATAAATACAATGTTGCCACAATGAGTAATGCTAAGTTCGTTCATATACGCTACATTGTAGAAGCTACTGTAAATTTGATCCACGAGTTATCAGGGAAAACAAGCTACAGTGGAAAATTACACCTGACAATTTTTTGATCATACTGCTAGATGATGATGACCACTTTGCCTCATATATTATGGTATATACTGCTAAATATTCATTTGCTGACTTTCAATGGTGTTATGTTTATGAAGAACGAGACTTCACTCTCCCTACACAGTATCAAAACATCCTATGCTCTGGCTGCTAGCTCGCTACAGTAACGTTAACGTTAGAGCATGATGGTGATGGAGACCCCCTTCCAGAACGTCGCAGATAGCCGTTACCTGTCGATGTCTCCAGAAGGTATCGCTCCATTTGTGGGAAAGTCAGTTCAGGTAAGTCCAATGCCCCACCGTAACGCTCCAAAAATGAACAGACGACAGCAAAGCTCGGGCAGAGAACGGGGGAAGAACCCGCTACTGCCACCGGAGCAGCCATTTTTCCAATAGGGTAGTCAGTAGGATGAAACAGAAGTTGGGAGGACCGAGAACTGCCCACAATTCACTGCGCCAGCATAGCATCATTGGTTATCAACGGGTTCATAGACCCCCAGAAACACTGGCACTTCAAGTTTTTAATAACTTGTGAATGTCTGATTGCTAATAAGCATCTAGTCCTTTCACTAGGGATGATATGGGTGTTTATTATGTGAAAATGTAGCAATGGGCAAACTGTTTCTTTAGGAAACCTAGCTTTCCACATGATACATTTTTTATTTACTATGTATATGAACAGTAATATAATCGTGACGCTGCTATTGACAGAGCAGGTCAGGTAGATTATATCCACGCTGACTCCCACAGGCTGTGTCAGTGTTGGGCCGGTAAAACGCAACGTGATTGGTTTGCAGCACTTGACGTCGCTGGGTGGGTGTGTCCCTCAATGCAGAACCTTTGTTGTCATATGATCGGTTTTCAACAGGAGTGAAGGCTCTCTCAATCTGCTCGCCCGTCAAACAACTTCGCGGAGAACGATCGGATTTTTATTCAGGTACGGCCAAATAATAACATGCCTGTCTTTGGCATAAATGACATCAGACACGGCACTTTGAGTAAGCGACATGCACGACAAACGTGAAGTCGACAAGTAGCCTGATCGCGTAACGATGTCTTCTCAAAATAAATTCTTGGCAATAAAGACACCATGCAGCCAGTCTTGTCTAATTCAATTTGCCTAGTGGTTGGATATCAATAAGAATGATTAAAAATGCAGTGAAACGGTTTTAAAAAAAGAAGCAATTGTGTATCTTATAAACAGGCATATGGAAAGCCGTCAAGTAGGCCAGCATTTTTGTTTACAGATACTCTACAGCAGTACTAACGATGTTCATCTTTATCTACTGTGCTTTATTACTTTTTCCTAGATAATCCATAACTAGGCCTACTTGCCAAATGTCCTCTCCAGAGATAGCGTCCCTTTCTTGGGGACACATGAAGGTAAAGGGCTGCTCCACAGGCTACAAAGACTGCAAAGTATGGCCTGGAGGAAGCCGTGCATGGGACTGGAGAGAGACTGGGACAGATGTGAGTTCCATCATATACAGTTGAACAACTAGCATATAAAGTGCACTTATTACCATACACTCCCGTACATAATTCATATGCACAACTATTCCCTGCCCAGCACTCCCCCGGTGTCCAACCCGCTGACCTGGAGGAGATCCTGAAGAAGGGTGTGGAGACACTGGTGATTGGCAGAGGCATGAGTGAAGCACTGCAGGTAGAGGGACTCAAGTAATACAATGTGTCTTTTGTGCATTCCATAGGAGCAAATATTGTTTTGTGCAGTGCTATATGTAGTCATTGTGTCATCTAAAATCTACCATTCTTTCCTGGCCCTACCATAGGATATTGATTTTGTAATTCTTACAGGTACCTGTAGACATCACACTGTTCAAACTCAATAAAGACAAGCCTGTATAAGTATTTATCAAAATACAATGTAATGACATATTACAAAGTGGTTGCATCAAAAATCCCCCAAAAGACCTGTATGAATTCCAGTTAAAATTCCTTTGCAGAAAATAATTTCAGATAATTAAATAATAACAAAACAAACAACACATGGCACTTACCCTGTCCATCATCTACCTTTACTAAAATCCATGAACATTCATTTTGGTTGTAGGTGCCATCAAGCACTCTGGACTATGTGAGGCAGAAGGGGGTGGATGTGAAAGTGTTCCAGACGGAGAAGGCTGTGAAGGAGTACAACAACCTGGCCGGGCAGGGGGCGAAGGTGGGAGGGGTTTTTCACTCCACCTGCTGATTCACATCACTTTTTAGCCCTGCTGCTTCTGCTGGTAACATCGTCACATCAGTGCATGTGATTTCCATCTCAATCTGATGAACGATTGACAAACTCTATTTGGAGCCTTCTTTTCAGATAAATTGTTTTACACAGTATTTGTTTATTTGAGCAATTATAACAAATAAAAATCTATTTTTGCGCTGACTTTCTGACCATTGATCCAAAGAGCTATGTTTGCATTGATACAAAAATGAATCTATTTAGACTTTTAAAACAACAAACTTTCACTTCAGAAGTTAAAAGGGGTGGGCAGTACAAGCGAGCACAGCTACGTTTGTCCATTGAGTCTTATCACTGTCTCTTTTGACCCCAACTCTCTCCAGTTTTACTGTCCCAGCTGATACTCAGCTCAGAGTGACCGGTTTCAACGGCGAGCCAATTTGGGCATGATGAACACTTTCACGGGCTTGCTGAGTGGGATGGTGCCTTCGATGGAGCTCTCGGTCTGAGGAAGCCCCTCCGTGCTCTCGTTCCATGCAGGCTTAGGGCTGGACAGCTTGCTGGTGCTGGAGCTGTAGGCCAGTAGTAACCTCACCTCAATCTGACACGGCTCTGCGAACAGAAAATGTGGGAAAGGTTGTGTCAGAGAAACAAACAGTCGGCTTAGGTCAAGAGCATTGTAATAATACAACAAAAGTACTCTAAGCAAATGCATTCTTCGTAGTAAAATACTCGTAAGAGGATTGTCCAGTCTGGATGAGTTGACCTCCACACACTCTACTGCTATGGTACACAGGGGCAGCCAGTTTGGAAGACCTGTCTGAGTAGATCTCTGGCAACTTGCTTCCAACTCCCACCAAAATAATAGCAGTGGGCTGCAGAGCTGCCTCCTTGGCAACAGCGTGGGTCTATTTATATCCACCCAGTGGTCCCTGCCAAGACTCATGCGAGCACTAAGCCCCATGTACCACACACATGAAGCAGCTCGTCCTAAGACACTCTGCTGCTGGAGGTCTTTACCTGTCCAGGCCGAATGGGAGAGATACACCTGGGTGATGAGGCGGACACGCCCAGGCCCAGGGTGTCTGAAGTCTCCTGGTTTGGGATGAATAATGTGGGCCTGCCCATCAGGATACAACACCTACAGAGATGTAAAGGAGCAACAGTGTCAGGGAATCAAGCACGTCAATGCAAAACAAACAATTATATGGTAAATACCATTAGTCACATAACCTGAAGTGGAAAGACTGACTGAGCGGAGCTTGATTTTGTTGACATTGGATTTACTGTACAAACCAGAGGATTAAGGAAACAAAACGTTTGTCCAGAGCACGAAGGAAAGAGATGGCAAGAGGGAAGGAAGGGAAGCGAGCCCTGACCTGGACTTTTACTGTGTTTTGAGGCTCTTGCACATGCTCCAGCGTGGCATCGATGTCTAGCGCCACCACCAGGCCTGTTGTGAAGCGCAGCGGGTTGTCTGACTCGCCTGTCGGCTCGATGATGGTGGCAGAAGCGCGGTGGATCTGGTAGGAGCAGAGATAAAAGGCAAGTCATACAAATCCTAAATTAAGCAGAATTCTAGTTTCCTTGAAGCCCCAACCACACACAGAGGAACTCCACCAACTGGAGATGGAGTTTAGCCTATGTAAGAAACATCTTGCTCCATTTCCTCATTATTTATTTATTTACTATGCTTTAGACCAGGGGTTCCCAAAGTGGGGGTCGCGGGACGGCGAGGGGTGGGTCGCGAAATGATTTCCATAAATCAAATAAATTTGGAAAAAATAAAATTCAGAAAAATTATGACTGGATAAGATCACCATTCACTGTAACCACCGCAAGTGATCTGTCAGCCGGCATGGAGGACGCACTGGTTGAGCTGTCATGTGACCGCACTTTAAAGACAGATTTTAATTCCAAGACGCTTGCTGAGTTCTGGATTTCAGTCGAGAGGGAATATCCACAGCTATCCAAGGCCGCGATGGACGTACTGACGCTGTTTGGCTTCACATGCCTGTGCGAAAAGACTTTCTCTGCACTGACATATATTAAAAACAAATACAGATCGCGTCTAAATGTGGACTTGCTGTGTTCCATCCATCTCATTAGATGAGATTAACGCTGAAACATAGCTGCCAAAATGTAAATTTGCGCAGCAACAATTTATGTTTACAACAGTTTGTGGATATTACCCTGACTGAGATATTCTTCTGTTAAAGCAACACCAAAGAGTTTTTTGTACATTAAAATATTGTTTCCAAAATCATCAACTCGTAACAGGGTGAACGGCACTGCATTCTCTTTGCGACCCTCTATCGGCTATAACTGCACTATGCAAGTTTGCCAGATCGGGTAGCGGATCTGTAGTTCGATGGAATGAGACATAAGAAACTACACATTTGACTTGCATCTGATGTCGCAATACATCATACTTTCATAAAATCATGCAACGTACTCTACCTTGTCTGTAGACATTATTTCCAAAGCCAGTGCTGGATAAACAAATAGCGTGCGTGCGACAGGAAAAGTGCTTTGGTGTTGCTTTAAAATGGAAATTAAAGTAATGTTTCAAAGTTGCACTCATGTTACATGGATATTATTTTTTGACTAAGGTATTCTGCTTTTATTATATAGTAAAGTTCTATATGTAAAATCATAACAGGCTGCTCTGTTCTTTTGTGTTGTCGTTAAGCCCGTGTTTGGATAAGCCTAGTGTGTATGGCCGGTGCGCACATTTTATTTTATTTTTTGAGTCACATCCAGGGATAGTGGGGGTCGCCAGTCTCTGGCACGGTTATTTTGGGGGTCGCGGGTTGAAAAGTTTGGGAACCCCTGCTTTAGACAAACATCTTCAGGTTATATGCATGTAAATATGGACCTGCTCAGGGATTTTCAGGTGCAGGAAGCCGCTCTGTCTGAGGGTAGTTTGGAGGATCTTCACCAGATCCAGCGGCTTGCAGGCCACGAGCCGAGGCATCACCTCCAGCAGCTTCTCCACAAAACTCTCCTGGAAGTGGGGCAGCTCGGACATAAAGAGTCTGTCGCCAACAGAAAGACAGGGCAAAATTAGGCAATGTCTTAACCAATTAAGAATAAAATACCAACAATGTAAATTTAAGTGATTTAAGGGTAATACCTCTGGAATGATTCCACTTCCTGGATGAACTTCTCACTGATACCGATGAGGGGGTCGACCCTGCAGTATAAGAAGATATAAGAAGAGATAAGAACAATAATGTAAGAGATAAGAAATGTTCTTCAATGAACTGTGATGTGAAGTCTAGTATAGGAAATATTAGTGTGTGTGTGTGTGAGTGCATGACTGAGTGAGAGTGCTAACCCTCGTTTGGTTCGGGCAGTGAGCACCAGCTGTAAGGCTTTGGCCTGCAGGCGGACATGGTGAATGGTGGCCACCTGACGTGTCTCCAGCCCACTGTACAGGAACTCCAGCTTGTACGTCTCCTCTAGAATCTAACACAACACCGTGACCAACATGATGAATTCAATATCTCAACTCATTTCAAAACTCATCAGCTTTACATGTATGTTTGTGTGTGTTTGGAGCATATAGAGCACCATCACCTGTTTGACTGCAGCTGATGCCATTGCGTTCTGCTTCAGACATAGAGGCACAGCTATGTTCCAAAGCTTCTCCTGCAGGGCCTGATTGATCACACACATGTACGTCAGAACATATGGTGTCATTTTATCACTGAAACATTGATTGCTGTGAGATGACTGTGCTTAACATTGACATTAGTCGTTCAAAACATCAGGCATGTATTGGTGTGTAGGGGTTGCTGGGGTGGTGTACCAACCTTTGTAAGCAGCAGCTGGCAGCGCAGGTAGGTGGCACAGAAGTCTGCAGAGCCGGCCAGCTCAGTCTGTAGCTCCCCCAACCTCTGCAGATCTCTGGAACCCAAACCAAAAACCAGATCAAACCTATTGGCATGTATGTAATCAAGTTGCAATTACAAAAAAAAGGTAGCTCTATTTGCCATCAAGAACCCCAAGACACAGAGCTGAATAAAATTACACTTCACTTAGTTCAATGTCCTACATCTACATCCTACCCTTAGCTTGTATTTCAAGACATTTAAGTTTCACCAACTTTCCATTCGGTGCTCATCCACAAATCAACATGGCTACCCGCTATAAGATGCAACAGAGCTGCCCTCTGTACCTGATGGTGAAGTCGAGCAGGTCCTGGGCCCCTGGTGCCTCCAGACTCTGCAGCATGCTGACGTGAGCCAGGCTGTCCTGCAGGAAGAGGCGGGCCGACTCCACGCTGCCCGAGCCCGGCCCACACGCCTCCGAACCCAGCCCAGACGTCAGCTTCTTCCCCGGCAGCTACAGCACACACAGAAGGGGAGATGATGAGGTCAAACTCCAGGAAATACCCAGGAAGTCTGCCCACACCTTATCACAGACAAACACGACACATAAAGTAGATATACACATGTAGCGTTCTTCACGCAGGCAAATGGATCCCCTCACCCGCAACTGAGGCACCAGATGGGAGAGGCTGTCTCGCAGGTAGGCATAGTGTCGGAAAGTGTGGTCTGAGAACAGTGCCGACATGGTTGGGCAGGACTTGGCTGCGTTGAAGACCAGCACCAGCACAGCAATATCTTGACAGTGACTGTTAAGGACAAACTCTGGGTTCTGCGTCAGGGAAGTGGAACATGTTATTGACAATAAAACAACTCTAGGAATACAGGATTGTGAAAGGTTTTTTTCCCAAAAGTAACCACGGACCACTAAAACTGTATGTTTGTTGGTGGAATGTAACAGTGTGAGGTGGGAAGGATACAGGCTGGGTCATCCATGTCTGGCTCCGGGGTGTCAAAGTACGGGTGCGTGCTCAGCAACTCAGGAACCAGGGGCAGAACCAGGGTAGGGTGGCGCACGCCAAGGAACTTCAGACATCTACACACCCAAGAAAAAGACAAAAAGGTAAGAAAATAAAACAGACATGGGAAAACACCCAGATTGACCCAGATTCTGTGTCCTGTAGTGTGTGCAGACTCACTTCCACACAGAGTTGCGGTCGGTGGGGTACTTGGTTAGGTTTTTGAGCAGCTCCAGCAGTGCCAGCTGGATGCACTCCTTAGTGGAGACGTTGGTGTAGCACAGCAGCTCGTGCAGGGCCTCGCGGATATCCCGAGAAGAGTCCTGGGTTCAAAGCACTACACCTTGATTGCTCTCCGATTGTAAGTTGCTTTTAACGAAAGCATCAGCTAAGTGAGTAAATGTAAATGTAAATGTAAATGTAGAGAGCAGAGTCTGACCTCAAGCACAGCGAGCACCGTGTCCAGCTGGTCCTCTCTGAGGGTGATGTGGATGGAGATCTGTCTGAGCGCGTGGATGGACTGCAGCCGCACCTCTTCGATTTCATCGTTGAACATGTCCACCAGGAAGTCCAGGCACTTCTCCGCAAAGCTGGCAGAGGACTGGGCCAGCAAGCACAGAGCCTCGACAGACGCAGTCCTCACCTCTGTTGGAGCCATTTCACAAGATACTTGTGAATCATGCTACTCATTCACAGTCAACATATCTACAAATCGACTAAGAAAGATTAAATGTTTTCAATGTTGCCATCATTTTATTTTCTATTTGCAGTTGACCTTCAAAACTCAGCTGCTTTATTCCATTCATTGAAATGAAGCAGTGATGAATTCTAACCTCACAGCCACACTCACCATACATTTCATCCTCCAGTCCGTGCACAAAGGCACCGCAGGCCCCTGAGTCAATCAGGTTCACCCCAGAGGTGTCCACCTTCTCCTTTGGAGCGTCGTCTGCCCACCTTCGGCCAGAGGAGAACTCTCCTGAGGCGTAGAGTTCTTTCGCCCGCTCATGGGCTGTGCGCTTCCTCTGGAGGGGTTTCAGAAGAGACCTTGTTTACGCAACACATACTACCTGTACAAGAGGAGATCTCATACTGTGTTGAAAACTCTGTCATTTTGCTGCTGTATGTTATTAGACCTGTGATAAGAACATCATGGGGTAAAATTAAACGGTGACGTACCCGAAGGTCTGACATCAGTTTCTTGTCTAATGTCTGTTCCAAGAAGTGGGGGCTGACCTGGAGCATAGACCCCTGTGAGGAAGATCAAAGGTATTTATGGATGAATCACTGTCCCAATGATGACTCATATGCTTCCAAATGCATATTATGCAAATGCAATTCAAAATGCTCAGCGGCATTCAGGAAGGTTATCAGATAGGACATAACATGGCATAGAGGATACAGTGTGCTCCTCACCAAAAGTTTGGCAGCCTGGACCCTGACCACCCATGAGCCGTCGCTGACCATGTGGCAGATTTTTCCAAAAGAGTCGTCCACTAGCCGGATCTCCTCATTTGATGACGGGATGGGGACAATGCTGTTTTGTGGTTTTTGGAGAGGAAGAGTACACAAATGAAGACAATTATATTCCACTCAACAATGAGAAAACAGGCAGCAAAATAATGTGACCAAGGTATACAGGTGACTTAGAGCATCATCGCATTATATTACCTCTCTGCATAAAGTTGACTTAGAACCCACACCATCTGCACTGCAGCTGAGCGGACTTGCTCGTAGTCATCATTTAACAGCTTACAGGCCTACAATTATGAAAAGTTATGAAATTGCATAACTGGGCAGAACAGAACTGTACGACTGTACAAACTGTATTCTGGTAAAGCTGGTGGTGTAAAGGTTCAACTATCATCTACCTGATTATAGATGGTCTGCTGAAGTTTCATCCCTCTGTCGTGAAGTTGCAACTTCAGGAGAGAAAAGAAACAGGTATTCAGAATCTCCCATTTGCACCAGATTGCACATCATATTATTGCCATTCATTAACCTACCATAGCTTTGATGGCAGCGGTCCTGACTCTTGGATCCTGATCAGCAAAGTAATCACTGATGACACTCTGAACGTCTCTTGTAGGGGCTCCTGATGTCCCTGTCGTTGCATCACTCTCTTTGGTCAGCGGCTTGTCCACAGTCCCAAGGCAGCCCAGAAGCTGAAGGCACTTGTTTCTCACTCCAAAGTAGGTGTCTGACAGGTGCTGTTGGCAAAATCACACAGAATAAGTCAGAGAATAATATGAAAATGTTTGACAGAAAAGGTTTCCCCATCAAAGCAAAACGTTTGGTAAAGTTATTGTCAGTACCTTGCATGCCACCTCTATCAGTCTCTGGGTGATGGCCACACTGTCTGGAAGCTGGGTGCCAATGACGAGCAGGGTGTCCAACAGCTGGGCTAGGACCTGATGGGACTCTGCAGGAAGGGATCATCATTACTGAAGAAAATGTCTATCATGTATATATATATTTATATAAAAAAGGTTCAGACAACAAAAAAAACAACTCACTTTCATTGTTAAGTGTACTTATAGCATCATCTACTATACAATCTGGGGAGAACCCTTGTGTTTTGGACAGCAATCCAAGAAGGGAAGCTATCTTTAGCCGCACTGAGGTGTCCGTCTCCTGCTTGAGATGTGAAATCAAAATCACATTGTAAAAATCAGTACATTTACTTAGCTTATTAAGAGACAAAAGAAAATGTCCCTCTCATTGCTTCTCACCTTATAGTAGTGTTCCAAAAGAATGCGCGCCACTCCCTCTACACTTTCTGCCTCCACTGTCTTGCGGGCAAACTGTAGCAAATACTGCAGAGCATCTGTGGGATTGGTGGCCTTGCACAGATCCAAGTGCAGCGCAGCAGACTTGCTGGGCTTGGTTAATCGGAGCTTTTTAGCAGGGACCTCTTCAAGGGGATGTTGCTGGGAGATACAGAATAAGTTAGATGAGAGGTGTAATGAGTTCAGCCACTGGCAGCACCTTTTCCCACCAAACCATAACTGTCGAGGGTTTGGAGGATTCATGTTCTAAAGTTCCCATACATAATGTTGAAAAGGACAGAAATGCGTTGGTCGAAAAAACAAAACTGCCGAACATACTCTCATCTGACATTTCTTACAGCGCTCATAGCTGAAATGTTATGTTTATGATTGTTTGGCAAATAACGTATTAGTAGTGGGGCTACAAACACTCAGATATATCCTTTATTGAACTCTGGCGTCTTCACTGGTTAAAGCTTTACTAAGACTAGTTTATCATGTTGTTCTAGCCTCCTGATTTCTTTGAAACTTTCTCATGTCATCATGACACTTAACTGTATGTCTTAGCAGCACTAAACAACAATTAGCCCTCCGCGCATCGCTAAAGCAAACTCATATTGACCAAGGTATTTAAAACAGAAGGTTCCAAACCACATATTATGCATCGCCTTTGAAATAAATAAAAGTTTTCTAGCTACCTATTCTGGAAGTAACTTGTCGACTGCTGCAAATAAAGCTGCCTACTTAACTAGCACCGACACTTGGAAACGACAATTAGCTTAAGTAAGCTAGCTAGCTAGCAAGCTAACTTTGCCAGCCAAGAACAAGCTGTCCCCAACGAAGATAATGGGTGAATTTCTTATCAGACTGCTTCCTTTCCACGTTTCATAGATAACCAGCATACATACCTGTACAACTTTGGAAAATTCCTCGTAAACTCGCTTCTTCAAATGGGCTGCCATCATCAGAATGACTGACAACAGTGTGCAGACCCCTGCGATAACACTTTGTAGTCACATCCGTTGTTCTGTTTGTCTTGCGCGACCTTCCGTAGTTGGCCAAAGGCACAGTACTGCCACCGCGTGGACAGGAAGAGTTACAACATGTTACTACTTGCATCTTATGTTGGCCAAACATTCTTATGCTGAGTCAAACATTAAATGGTTTAAGTTTAAGGTTTAAGTCCACGCACATGTACCATATATCTGTAAACATTATTTTACTGGTTTGAACCATTTGTCATATTCCACAAGTAAAATGAAAGCAAAAAATAGTTTGTGGTTCATTAATTTTCACAAATGAAACACAACGAACAATATAGCTCGATTTCACAGACTGATATGATAGACTACAAAACCCCCACTCCAGCAGGCTACATGCAAATAGTAGGCTAAAAAATACCATGATCATATTGTATGGTATTTTGAATTTCCCCTCGGGGATCAATAAAGTATATATCTATCTATCTATCTCTGGTAGGCTATAAATAATACAATACAAAGTGGAATAGTAGGCCTACATGTACTTAGCCTGCTAGTTCAACTATTTACACTCTAAAAACAGATTAGTTGGATTAACCATGATATCAATCAATTTTAACCAATGTCATTGTGTAATATGTGTCCGAATAACAAATTAGTTAGATTGACAAATTGGACTTTAGTTAAGTTTTTAACCAATTTTTATCAGTTGACAAATTAATCTATCCCACTAGGTTGCACTAACCAATTAGATTGTGTATTAAGTGTCCAACTAACTATTAGTCAAATTGACAAATCTGACTTAGTTAAATGTTAACCAATTTTCATTAGTTGACAAATTAACCAATCTAACTAGGTTGTTTTAACCATTAGATCGTGTAATATGTGTCCAACTAACATATTAGTTAAAGCAGATTGGTTAAATTTTCAACCAATTTTTCTCAGTTGAAAAATTAACCAATATAACTAGATTGTTTTAACCATTAGATTGTGTAATATGTGTCCGACTAACATATTAGTTAAGCAGATTGGTTAAATTTTCAACCAATTTTTCTCAGTTGTAAAATTAACCAATATAACTAGGCTGTATTAACCAACTAACTGATAACTAAATAGTTTCTTGACAAATAACCAATGACTTAAGGTATTTTAAACAAGTTTACTGTTTAAAGACAACCAGCAACAAAACAACCCACCCATACACATATTCACCCACCTAAAACGAAACAAAAAGCATACAGGCTAATATACATAAGCATACATACAGGTGTAGTCACATACATTTAAACGCATAACCATGATCAAACTGGCATGGTGTTGCCCTCATCTGATATGAACTCAACGGTTTTACACACAAACACATACATTACAGCACACACCCATACATATATAAATATTCACCCACCTAAAACAAAACAAAAAGTGTACAGGCTAACACATAACCATGAGCAAACTGGTGCACAATCAGAGCACAAGTTGTACACACACACCCACCACTCATACACTCCCACACACATACATACTCACACGCGATACCCTCACATGCACACTCATACACACACAGGTAAACACGTTCACATACACTGCCGAGTTGTTCCTTGTTTCAGGCATTCCTCATTCTTGGATTTTAGAAGGCCGGCTATATCTGTTGCAGGCTGGAGCGACAGAAAAAAAACAAAAACAAAATATGAATATAAAGAAAGTAAGCATATATTACAATTGACCGTGTCCATGAATATAATTAAGGTGCTCTAGCGATGTTTATAAGCGAAAACATTTTTGTCACATAAAACAAATATCACCTGACCATCAACTAGCTGCCTGTCCCCTGAATACTGTAAAAAGCGGGTCTCTGGACAGCCCAGGCTCCAAACATGGCCAACAAAAACAGCCTGGTCCAGCCTGGACCATGAAACATAACATATTGTTCCAGCCAATCACTGATGAGATGCACGTTCAGGAGAGTTTCAGTTGCATGGGAGGGAGGGGGGGAGGGTGAGCTAGCTCTCTTTTTCCTTTGAATGTCAACAGAAGTGGCGTTACGAACATCAGCTTAGAGCACCTTTAATGCAAACTACTCAGCTTGTGTGACAAATAAAAGCAATCCCACACTAGCAGCTTAGAAGTCAGGTGCGATAGTTAGAAGTAATGCAGATGTGCACTGTATACACACCACCAATATGTGACCCTGCAAGGAAACCAGTCGCTTTGGTAGTTATTGTGCTTACATGAACAACCATACACTAAGCTTTCCCACGATATGTATATCGAGGGTATTGCAAAAGTATCACTAAGATAACCCGCATCCAAAGTTGGCGTGGTTCTCCTGTCACGATACGCCAGAAGAGGAGAAAATCACCTTTTTAAGTAAATTGTCACGTGCGATAGTGTGAGGGCACAGCTAGTATTAGCCTTACAGTAGCGTGACTTTGAAGCGGATGACTGACTATGTGCAGTTTCATCAACCGAGTGAGTGTCTTTTTTCTGCCCCCAGTTAATACCTGAGATGGTCATAAGGTGTCACTATATAATATAATTAATGTATTTCGGGGAAGTAAGGGAGAGGAAGTCTGTGAGACACAGATTGTTGTATAGGCTTTTAAAAATGCGCTAGGCCTACGTCAATGGAAAAACGTCCCTAAAATGACGCCAGGATATTTCTAAAAGTTCGTGCTTTTGACCGTTCGTGCCCTGAAAGGCAAGTCTTTCACATTCATATTCGGTTACATCTGCCAAGAATGATGGAGAGAGCTGACACATTGAGTAACGAGTAAATTTTAGCTCTTCCGTAAAACCTTATAGCGGCGTGGACAGAGAGAATGACTGCTAATGTGTTGAATCTTCACCTAAATAAAATTTTTAACAGTCTAAATCAGTGGTCTCCCAGCGCACCTTCTAAAAATAGCCAACAGGTCGCCTGCAGATCACGCTCTAAAAACACCCTCCATTGTGAAGTTTTCAATAGATATTTAAGTCTAGACCAGAACCATTTTAAGAATGTATATGGCCATACATCTATAACATTAAATTGATATTGGTGATACCTTACAAATTGTAGCTGCGTTAAATTTTAGCCTTTGGCTCCAAATCCGTTTCACATTCAATCTTTAAAGGGGAACTTGGCAACTATTTCAACGTAATAAACCCGTTTAGAAATCATTTGGATGGTTAAATGACCTGTTCCGGTGAAAATGGTGACTTTCCCCGCTGGGTCTAGCGTCCCCAGGCGGAAAACCAACCTTGCAACATTGAGACTACCGTCCCGGAAAGAGAAGTGAGAAACAAGAAACTCGTTTTAAATCGTGTTTCTTACCTTGTAACATCCACATAGTTCTGCCAAACTTATGCTAACCGTTTGCTAGCTTGTAAACAAATCCATGTGCTTTATCTTTACCTTTTCCCACAGTTTGAAATAGCATAATGCACAATTTCTCCAGCAGAGGGGGAAATCCTGCCAAGTTTCCCTTTAAACTACAACGAAGCGGAGCGCGCCTACGCTGCTTGCATTCGACAGCATACAGTCTACACTTTCATATTGTGAACAAATTTCACGGATAAACATACGTTTTGACTGTTAAAGCAACACCAAATAACTTTCCCTCTGCACGCACGCTATTTGTTTATCCAGCAGCGGCTTTGCAAATAACGATGTCCACAGACAAGGTAGAATATGTTGCACGATTTATGAAAGTACGATGTATTGCGACATCAGATGCAAGTCAAATTTGTAGTTTCTTATGTCTTGAACCATCGAACTACAGACCCGGTACCCGATCTGGCAAACTTACATAGTGCGGTTATAGCCGATAGAGGTCCGCAAAGCGAATGCAGAAGTGCCGTTCACCCTGTTACAAGTTGATGAACCACTGAAACGATTTTGGAAACATTATTTTAAGGTACAAAAAACTCTTTGGTGTTGCTCTAAACCCTGACTTTATTTAGGTGAAGATTAAACACAGTTAGCAGTCATTCCATTTGTCCACGCCGCTATAAGGTTTTACAGTAGAGCTAAAATTTACTCATTAGGCTACTCGTTACTCAATGTGTAAGCTCTCTATCGTTCTTGGCAGATGTAACCGAATATGAATGTGAAAGACTTGCCTTTCAGGGCACGAACGGTCAAAAGCACGAACTTTTAGAAATATCCTGGCGTCATTTTACGGACCAGGAGAAGTTTTCCATTAACGTAGCACATTTTAAAAGTGGGCCTATAGCCTGCACAATCTGTGTACACAGAACTTCTTCTCCCCTTACTTCCCCCGAAATACATTCATTCTATTCTATAGTGACACCTTATGACCGTCCCAGGTATGAACTAGGGGGCAGAAAAAGACACTCACTCGGTTGATAAAACTGGACATAGTCAGTCATCCGCTTCAAAGTCACGCTACTGTAAGGCTAATAATTGCTGTGTCCTCACGTTATCGCACGTGACAATTTACTTAAAAAGGTGATTTTCTCCTCTTCTGGCGTAATGTGACAGGAGAACCATGCCAACTTTGGATGCGGTTATCTTAGCGATACTTTTTGCAATACCCTCGATATACATATCGTTGGAAAGCTTAGTCAATGGCCGTTCATGTGAGCACATTAACTTAATTTTGTAAATTTTACCAAAACGACTGGTTTCGCCTTGCAGGGTCACATTTCACAGTGACCGTACACTTCTGAGCAGTAGTATGTCTGTGTGATATCAAACCTTATCGCAACATTGCCTGCAGCAGCACTTGCCTTCTTGCTTACACGACCTTAACATAGATCATCCCCCATCGGACTTGCAAAAGCAGGCTGGGACTGCTGGGTGGCACCTAAAAAAAAAGAAAACACCATTTGCCATACATCTGGTTATTGTTGATTAAGATAAAAATCATAGCATTAAAAAAATAAGGAAAGGTAAGTCAATCTGGTGTACAAAAATAAATTATAAATACCTTCTGAAGGCACACTTGCCACCATCAATGTTAATTCTTGATATCAGTTTATTTGTGAGGACTCTGTCAATAAAAGATAGGATTAAACCAAATTATGCATGCTGTACAATAAATTGAGTTGCTGTACAATTTTTTAAATAATGATTATGATCAGTTTGGCAGATATTCACTGCTCACATTACCACCAACACAATGGTAAACGTGGCTAAATTGCAAAATTCAAGACCATTTTAAGTAGCTGCAATAATCATGATTAGTTTCTGTATTAAAGGTTGTATCAGCGATAGCTAGCTCGCTACTCTCTCCCCTCACCCCGCATAATTAAAACTCTCCTAAACGCCAAGATCTTGTCAGTTATTGGTTGAAACACTTTATTTTGCCTTTGAGTATTTGCCAACCCTTGTTGGTAGCAATTGTTTTTGTGTACAGATCTCAGAGCCTAGGCTGCCTACAGAGACGCATTTTTTTTGATGGCCTGCTTATGGGGCAGACAGCTAGCAGATCGTTAGGAAAGATTAGATGAATGTGATCATTTATGTGTGGGCCTTTTTTGGGCCTGAAATCGCTGATACAACCTTTTAATGCATTACATAGCACATATGTCAAACAAATTAGAGCATGCACAATAACATACCCCATAGCCCCTCACCATGGAAAAAAAAAAAATATATTCAAAACACAAACACTTACACCCGCGTTGAAGGCAGCAGCGATGGCTACTAGACATCATCAAGCAGCAGGTAGTGCCATCAGGACAGACCAACTTTGACCTAGACAGTTGATGGAGCACACATAGCAACAGACACATAAAAACAGGGGATAAACTAAACACAGTTACAGACACAAATACATCCTCAAATACTTTTTTGTTTACTTCTATACTATTTGGTAAAGTTGCAAGCATAGTCTACAATGAAAGTAATGAGCGGTACGAAATTATGATTTATTTATGTATTTTTGGACAACGTAGGCTACCGGTAAGTAAAGCGGGAGATGTGTGTTGCTTATACTGTAAGCTGCAAAGCACTGTGTGAAACACTAGAAAGGGTGTGTCGCGGTTCTGCCTTTTCACACCGCGACACAGGTTCGTAGATATGAGTATTGCGATTTAGGTTTCAAATTGCATATCGTTACAGCCCTAATGTAATTCTACGTGCATGTGTGTCTCTACCTGATGAGTGAACTCTCTTGCGGGCGTCGGTATGGAAGTGGCACACATTTGGAATATTCCAGAATGCACTCAGCATTCTCAGGGAAGCAGTCCTCATAACACACAGTCTGTAAACAGAGGGAACAGAAGGAGACTAAGATTAACTAACACACACACACACACACCCCAAGTTAGCAAGGTAACGTTAACAACTTTCATCTGTGTCTCATGGTAATAGACATGTAAAGACACTTTAAATGTAGCAGCTAGCTAAGTTAGCTAGAGCTAACCTACTTGTGCCAGATATTTCATTCAAACTAAAACTCTATTCATAACGACATCTCAGACAGAATTATTGCTAGATATGATATTAACACATCATTCAACACAGATATTCCACATAATGGTGAAGTTAGTTACTGGAAAAGCTAACATTCACAGCTAACATCGCTAACGTTAGCGATGTTAGCTCGCTAGCTAATTCTAACATATTTGGTTAACATTCCATTATGAAAACAATAAAAGCTATATTTCTAATAAATTCCCGTTTTCAATTGACATACAAAGTACTTTAATTCTTACCTTGAATGATAAGGACAGGCAGAGTTTGAGTTTGTCAGCTGCATGACAGAAAAGTGACAGTTGAAGTCACTGGTGGCTGGAGTTGAAATGTCAGTCAGGGGTGGTTAAAAACAATCGTAGCCTATGTGAAAATTATTAACTGTTGCCATTTTAGACTGTTACATTGAAATGGCTACTAAACTGATTAATAGAAGTGTCCAAACAATAGTAACATTAGCCTAGTGGGCTATTATTACTACTATTATGATTGTTATGGTTCTCATATGGTGTGACGTCAATTTCAGATCAATTTGACTGATTTAACATTAATCATATTGACCCAAGTTTTATAGTGACTACATGTCCCTGTTGAACCTCTTTACAATCACAAGCAAGCCAGCTTGTAAAGCTAAAAATAGTATGAAATTATGCTCAACATGTTGGTCAAAGCCTTGACTAATTCTTGACATCAAATTGACATCAAGGTGCCCGCTGGGTAGGGTATAGCCTACACTTTTTAGGACTAGCCTATACAGGCTGCAACTTCACATGAAAAAAGTTCACTTCCCCTCAAATAGAAGACACAATTCAAGCAAGTGGTCCACACAAAAATGCACCGCACTGGTGCATCTGCCAATTTAAGACCTAAATAAATATAGGCTATTTGGTTTGTGAACCACTCCGCTTCAGTCAAGGGCTCGATGGGAGCAACCCACACAATCCAAACTGCAGGGTCCCCTGGGAATGCAAGGGGCTGAAGGCATTGAGCGCCTTTTAAGAAAACTATGTATAAGTCTATGTGAATCAACAGTCAAATCCTCCACTTAGATAGATAGATAGATAGATACTTTATTGATCCCCAAGGGAAAATAAAAAAAATTAAAAAAAAACATAAACTTTAACATGCTATGCAGAAATGGCAGCCATGTACACAGGACCTATAGGCCTAGCCTACTTTCACAGAGGGGGCCTTTTACCCTAATCAAGAAAAATTCTGTCATAATTTCAATATAGCCTAACAAAGGCAAAGTGTAGGCAAAACTCCTGAAGCTTCACAAATACAGGCTAGGCCTATTTTATATTTTAAATGTTAGACTTCAAAGACCCCACGGAAACCCTGAAATGGTACATTCAATGTAAACCCGATAACTCTTGGTTAAATTAACAGATAGCTGGTTAAACAATAATATTTGTTATTTAATTTTCTTAAAGTGAGTGCTGACCAATTAAATTGGTTGTTGAGAAAAAAAATCCATGAACAAATGAGATAGGTTATCCATTAACCAATGTGTCTTAGTTAAATTAACCAATATTTGCTTAACTAATGATGTTGGTTAATGAATAACTAATGTATTGGTTTAATAATTACCAATATGTTTGTTAAATTAACTAATATATGCTTAACCAACGATATTAGTTGTTTTTTTAACCAATCTGTTTTTAGAGTGTACTTACCGTGCATTTATCAATATTTGCACAATATTGATAAGTGAGTACACAAGAAATTCCAGTGAACCTGTGACACATTTTGATGATGATCAAAAATGCTATATCCTCCATTTTCATGAATAATTTTTTGTTTTCCAGGTCATTTCAGTGGAACTGTAATTGGGTTATTGCTATTTGATTTACCTTTACTTACTCTTACCTTTAATAACAAACTGCAAAATTCTTGATATTGACTGAAATAGACAATTAAATAACATGACTTATTAATGTTTTTTACATTAACCAAACCAAATTCTTAACAAATATTCATAACAAATATTTATATTCATGTTGTGCTTAAGCAAAATCCCATAGAATCAAACAGAGAATCCAACACGTTGGACAATATCAGTACTACTCATACAAGTAATTGATACATTGGACACTAACAGATTTAACAATAGCTAAATATACTGTATCAGAGATGATTCTTTTTAACAATTCATCATTATAAAGTAGTAAGTGATGTAGCCTTTTAAAGATCCTCTAAATATACCTCTTAAATCTGACATATGAGGTGAGGACTTGTTTGGACTTCTCGTCAGAACCTTAAATATGTCTACGTTCATGACTTCTTGAACAGGCCATTTCATTTAAGTCTACATGTTGTGGTATTTAAGCTATGCAATGCAAAGCATCTGCCCTGCAATCTAATGTCAATATTAAACAAAGGTGTATACTAGTGCTACTGCAGATGGGCTGAACCGAAACCATGTGACAAGGGTGTATGCTATATAATAACAAGGACAAACACAGCTTAAAACAAGAGGTTGTTATTGAAAAAGAGTTTTAAAATTGAACAGTTAAAAGGTATAATAACAAAGTATACTCTCTGAGTGGACACACATCATGTCTTGACCTAGTCTCAACTTCACATCAAAGTAACCATTCAGAGCTCATGGCCATGTAACTGTTAGCTACTGTCAGCAGAGCTGAATCACCATTCACCACCACTGGAAATTCATCTTGTAAAAATAGTCGTAGCTCTTGAATAGGAAACCTTTGTCAGTGCTGTGTGGCTCAAATGACACTCTATAACCTTTGGCCTCAATGTCCATTTTGATGCAGTCCAACAGATCCTCAACGGTGGCAGGGGCCTTCCAGGGACCGAAGGTCACCACAGACTCTTTCTCTGTGTTCAGGCTGCTCATGGCATCTCTGCAGCGTGCCAGGTCCTCCTCAGATCTCAGCACACACACTATAATGTTGGAGTAGCGAGCAGCAATAGCTTCGGCCCGAGCCACTCGGATGATGATCTCCAGATTCTCTTGGTAGTTGGGGACCCGGGACAGGAACTGCTGCCTTCCCACAGTCTCACCGAAGAGCTGCGGAGTCTCGTCCAGCAGCTTTACCAGGGGCTTCAGCTCATAGAAGACGGCCTCACAACGTACCTCTTGCACGTGATGGGTGGGAACAGCTTGCGTTCGCAGGTATTCAAGGATCAGTCCAAAATGTGTGCCATCCCGGTCAATGAAGTATCGTCCCTCTGCATCCGTCTTAGGCTTGGAGGGACCACTGAACATTTCAGACAGTTTGGAATTTGGGATCTTCCTAAGGGTACCAACAGTGGTGCTGTATACATGGCCCCCAATGTTCAGCTGCACAACAGATTGCTAAGAATGATGAATAGAAAGAAACATGACAAATCATCAATATGATTAATCAAATAGTTTAACTTCACACTGGCTTGTCACTTCATTAGTACAAACGAGTTTGTATGCTTATGATAAGGCTGACTGCATCTGGATGATTCACAATGGGTGGGCCTGGGCCAGCACCAGGCATACAAGTAGCCTCAGGTTTTAATTTCATTTTTGGAGTGAACCATCCTCTTTGAAATAGACTAGAATCATGTTATTTAATCTCACAAAGGCTGAACCTACTCTAGATCTAAACTAATCAGAACATCCGATCCTGAATCATAAATGTAGCCTGCTACAAACATGCGATGGACCATACATGGGAAACTAATTATTGACCCGCATACTTCAAAGGACCAACTACACTTGCTAATCACTGACATTGATTGACAGGAACGTGCATTTAGACCAAACAGCTGTTAACAAACTATACGCATACTTTACAGGTGTCAAATCGATTGTCTTTTTCAATGAGAAAACGGCCATCTCTAATTTAAATATAAGTTGAGAAGTTATGGTTTACAGAAGAAAAGTTCTTACCAACTGCACACCGGGAGACGACGGCCTAAGCTTTACGTGAGGAGATTTTAGGTCGGGAAGGCTCATTTCCGCAGCTTAAGTTCCACTGAGCGTTTGTAGAGCTCACCTGAGCTTCCTTCTGTAGGCCTACTTCTTCAATGGGGTTTAAGCCACGCCTTCTGGTTAACTCGTATGTTTTCTCCATCACTCTGGACACGTTGGATAAACAGAAATGATACCAACGGCGCATTTCGTACGATATAGGGAAATGTTTTATTAAAATCCCAGTCCATTTTATTTATAACTGCATCATAGCGTTGTGGGCTACTCTCAAGAAGGGCATCGCCATAGAAAATGTAACCATACGATGCACCTTGCACCAGATAATGCATACCCAGAAGTGAAAAGTAACTAAGTAGAAATATTGAAGTACAGTACGTAAGTATGAATGGGGAGTATCTGTACTCGTTTTTATTTTTCTTCCTACTTGTACTTAACTACATTTTCAGAAAGTAGCCTAGGCTAAAATAATGTGCAAATGAAGAAAAAATAGCCTTAGTTTCCATTCATGTTAGATCCTTGCAACCCCAATTTTCTGACCTTTGGGACACATTAATGAATGAAGACAGTAGTGACAGACATATTAGTCTAAGACATAACACACCAAGGCCTGTAGGCTGTTGTAAGGAGCGGAATTAAATTAAAAACCTTTGGATACATGGATGTGAAAATGTAAAAGAGTGTTAGTAACTACCTACAATTCTGTTATGTCCCAACACCTGTTCACGCTCTACTTATGTAATCTATGAATCATATACAGTAGACAGCATTACTGAATGCTAAACATACTACTCCCCTTGAGGTCTGGCCTGGCTAGCCCATTCCAAGTCAAATGAGTTCTTGGCTTCACCTGGTTCCCATCTTGAGTGCTACATTACTGTAACAAATCCAACATAGAGGGCAGACTGCTATCCACTCCAGTTCCACTTAAAACTATGCAGTATCTCTATTCACAAAGCCCCAACATTCTTGTATCGTTTTAAAGTGGCAGATCTCAGACTTGGTTTGCTTTCACTGAGTCTGTTTAACTGGATCGTACCCAAGAAAGATTATTCACCCCTAGCCCTGATTCAGTAGATCTCCGTTCACATTACATTTGTTTGATTCAGGTCCGCTTATGTCAAACATCACCTTTTTAATATTGCTTGGCAACGTTGCAAAAACGGCAGTTTATTGCCTGGTTTTGGAACAGATAGCATTGGAACTGTAGCGGAGTTCGAACAAACCATACCCCAGACCACTTTTCTGGCAGACACGGGCTCTGTAGACTGCTTTAGCAAATATCACTGAACCATCGGTTCAAACGAACTCTGGTCCAGACCAAACGGTCTAGTCTGAATGCGCCTGAAATAGAAATGTTTATGGTGGTTTGGTAATGCTCTCCCTTGAATAAAGCATAAGTTCCATGTCTATATTTAGTAAAAAAAAAAAAATAATAATAAAATTCAACCGTTTACTGGAAAAAAGGAGGGATTAACACAAAAACATGGTTCTTATTTTTTTATTTTTGTACAGAAAATTCTGGTGGTGTTCTGTCCATCTATTGATGCAGACCTATAAAGAAGACAAAAAGAATGTTACTGAGGATAGGATACAGCTGCATACATTTACTGTTTTTATCATAAAGCTGACTGGATCTGTATGGTCCATCACATGGGCAGGCCAGCACTAGACTTACTTAAATAGTCTAGGGCTTCAATTTATTTTTTTGTAGTGAACCATAATCAGAAAAGTAGAATAGCGTAGAATCATGTTTTTAAATTTCAGAGGCTAAACCACTATTCTAGATCTGATCAGCAGAGCAGCAAGCTAAACATACCATTTCAAATCAATTCTAAATGTGGAGTAAGTGCAAGACCCTTCTCAGACAAATGCCTCAATGTCTTCAATTGAGAAAAACCCTGTTCCTCTGTGGGCTGAACTCAGAGGCACAGAACATGACCCTGAGCAAGACACAACAGAAGAGACAGAGCCCATTTCCGACTCGTCATCGAATCATCACTGAAGGGAAGACCTACATAAGAGCTTATGGACGGCCATGTTTGGCACGAGGACGGATCAGATAACTACAACAACATTTGGCATTTTTAAAAGACGAATAGGCCATTCTCAGCTCAATGCTCATAACCATCCTCTGTTCTGGGTCATGAGGATCACTGAAGGCAAACAAGTCTAGGCTTCAAACTCAGCCCTTACATAACACATACAGATCCATCCTCCCTCACAAGGAGCCTACCAACAGACCACTAGCAAAAACAATCAAATCCATGAGAACTAGTCCAGGGCCCAACAAACGATTTCATCCATCACTAATCCTCACCCTTTAAGCGGTGGGTACAGGGGCACCCTGTGGCATGACTGGAGGGGCGTCAGGCTTGACTCCCTTCTGTTCAGACACGGGGGTGGTGGGGAGGACCTCATCCTTGGGCTCCACGATGCTGACATGGTCGGGCAGGGGCTTCTTGGGGCCGATCTTGCCGCTGGGATCCCAGGGCAGCATAATCTTGACCTTGATACCCAGCACACCTGCAGAGGTACAGCAATGTGAAGTGAACATGCTGCAGCAGAGTAACAAGCCAAACATGCGACATCAATGAAATCCTTCTACATATGAATTAAGTTCAAGACCCTTCTCAGACAAATGCCTCTATGTCTTCAACTGATAAGGACCCCGCTCCACTGTGGGCTGAACTCAGAGGCACAGAACGTGACCCTGAGCAAGTCAACACAGAAGAGACGGAGCCCAATTCCGACTCGTCATCGAATCATCACTGAAGGGAAGACCTACATAGAATTAATGGACGACTATGTTTGACATAATGGTGGATCAGATAATTACTTCAAAAAATTAAAAAATGAAATGAAAAAATTTTACATGCAGGAAACATGCACCACCTCAATCTGAGGCTTGACAACTTGCACAGCAAATTCATCCAAGACAGGTACAAGTTCGGCTTAAGTGGCAACATAAACAACCCTGTTTGCTCAGACTTACCCTGCCTGAGCAGGACGTGGCGGACAGCGGTGTCGACGTAGTAGTTGACGGGGTCTCCGCTGTGGATCATCAAGCCGTCCACAAACTTCATGGACTTGGCCCTCTGGCCCCTGAGCTTGCCAGACACAACCACCTCACAACCCTTGGCTCCACTCTCCATGATGAAGCGCAGGACACCATAGCATGCCCTAAGAACAGTGAGTTAGCTAGTGAGGGGGGATTTTAGGCACACACCTGATGCTAAAAGCAGTTTAATACATATATGTATGGGCAATAGGGCACAAAAACTCCAGGGGAAATTCTGGTCCTTCTCAGACAAATGCCTCAATGTCTTCACCTGAAAAGGACACCCTCCTTTGTGAGACTAAATTCGGAGCCACAGAACGTGACCCTGAGCCAGTCGCCACAGAGTGAGAGCAAGTCCTTTTCCGACTCGTCATCGTATCATCACTGAAGGGGATGTGGGAGTGGGACAGTCAATAAACGGGCCCTCAACACTTTTTACTTAAAAACATTAACGGAAAGAATATAAATGAATGCTTACCTACGGACAGCCAGGCCTCCAAGCAGCTTGTAACGCAGAGACTCAGCCTGGGCGATGGCGCACAGACCCCTGGTGGCAACTTTCTCAGCATAAAGCTACAGAGAAATGGGGGTGTGAATTGACAGAATCGTGAGTCAGTCTGAAGCACATCTTGCACATCTCACACAGCACCTGCAGTGCCAAAACCTTAATATGACATATGCCTAACAAGTTTGTCAATGTTAAGACCAGATTCATTACTTACCTCCACACTACCCTCTGGGAAGCCAAACCTCTTCTGAACAACTGCAGTCAGTTCTCTAATACGACGGCCTTTCTCTCCCAGGACGTTCTGTGTCCTGATGAAAAAGAAATGGGTCATTTGCAAACTTTCAAACAATTACCTACACAAAAACTCCAGGGGAAATTCTGGTCCTTCTCAGACAAATGCCTCAATGTCTTCACCTGAAAAGGACACCCTCCTTTGTGAGACTAAACTCAGAGCCACAGAACGTGACCCTGAGCCAGTCGCCACAGAGAGAGAGAGCAAGCCCTTTTCCCACTTCGTCATCGTGATCATCACTGAAGGGGATGTGGGAGTGGGACAGTCAATAAACGGGCCCTCAACACTTTTACTTAAAACATTAACGGAAAGAATATAAATGAATGCTTACCTACGGACAGCCAGGCCTCCAAGCAGCTTGTAACAGAGACTCAGCCTGGGCGATGGCGCGACAGACCCCTGGTGGCAACTTTCTCAGCATAAGCTACAGAGAAATGGGGTGTGAATTGACAGAATCGTGGAGTCAGTCTGAAGCACATCTTGCACATCTCACACAGCACCTGCAGTGCAAAACCTTAATATGACATATGCCTAACAAGTTTGTCAATGTTAAGACCAGATTCATTACTTACCTCCACACTACCCTCTGGGAAGCCAAACCTCTTCTGAACAACTGCAGTCAGTTCTCTAATACGACGGCCTTTCTCTCCCAGGACGTTCTGTGTCCTGATGAAAAAGAAATGGGTCATTTGCAAACTTTCAAACAATTACCTACACAAAAACTCCAGGGGAAATTCTGGTCCTTCTCAGACAAATGCCTCAATGTCTTCACCTGAAAAGGACACCCTCCTTTGTGAGACTAAACTCAGAGCCACAGAACGTGACCCTGAGCCAGTCGCCACAGAGAGAGAGCAAGCCCTTTTCCGACTCGTCATCGTATCATCACTGAAGGGGATGTGGGAGTGGGACATGGAAGACCACACCATATCAAACGTGCATAAACATGATATGTTTACTACACTAAGCTCCCATTTTTTCCAGGTTACTCATGCATTTTCCCCGTTGTCTTCCTGTTTTAATATTTCCCACTGAAATATCCCATATTTTAATACTCATATAACATTAGCCCTAACAACAGACCTGTTGCTACCCCCTTGCACTTCCAGCGAAACAGATACTTAAAGCATAGTTTTGCTTGATTGAAGGGGACCTTAGTGATGTTAGCCAATTTAAGATAAATGCTTGGTTGTTGTGAGTACGATTTGACACCAATCTGTAAGCAAAATCAGTTAGAGCTAGCTTTACACCTTGTTTTAGTTAGTGTAGCAGTTTTGTAGTCTGAATTCTTGCTGTCAGCAGAGGGATAGCAACAGAGAGGAATGCTGAAATGTTCCCATATTTTGGGTGAGAAATCCGGGATCCTTCATTTTCAATGCTCAATGTTGACAGCTATGCATAGAAACTGAACACTGCTCATAAGTATTGTGCATGTTCTACACGAGAATGCAATTCCGTTACCTGGTGGCAAGAATGATGATCTCTGTCCTAGTGGGAGTGACACGAACCTCCACTCCAGAGTAGCCATCCTCAGCGAGCTCGCGGGTCAGGAACTCGTTCAGTTCGGCTTTGAAGATGCCGTCTGATACAAACTGTAAGCAAACCAAAAGCAGGATTACTTACGTGTGCTAAAGGTTAACGTTAGACTCGCATCTGTGCAAGCTAATGCTAGCAAACGTCAACCATACTGCTTTGCCTAGCAGACCATGTATCTAAGTTCACTAGTCATTTGTAAATAACCTGGTTACTAGTCTTCAAAATATTCGTTTAAAGAAAAGACTTCCCATATTATCAATAACTGCCATTCTACTAGGGGTATTTAGGACTGCACAATTAATGCCGTTAACTTACAACTTAGCATGCTAGCCGGCAATTGAAATCAGCTGCAAAGTTCGTCCAGTGGAGCAAGTGAACGATAGCCAACATTTCCGTTTCAGCCAAACTGTCCGTCAGAAGTTGTGTTTAAAAACCACGGTTTAGCCATTGACCACTTCTTTCAATATCATTCGTAATAGAGACCGTAATCCATGAAAATATTAGAGCAGCAACATGACATGCTGCGCCTACCTACCGACACGTAGCTAGCTTGGGCTACAACCCTGCCATGTTTGCGTTGATTTACAGTGCTGACTGAATCTATAATAATCCTCACTCAAAGGTTGACCAGAAACACACGAGGACATTAACAGGCATTCGCCACATGATACCGAACATATAAATATCTGTATTTAAAGAATAGACTCACGTAATACCATACAAATACAAAATGTTGAACTAACCTTTCTCTTCTTGGATATTTGCACCGCCATCTTGCTGGAGGCCGTAGACAGGAAAGGAATGACCTCAGAGGCGGAAGTAGATTTATACCAAGCTTTCTGATTTTCTTCCTGAGAGCATGCAAGGACGTGTGGTTGTTGTAGTTTCACAGATATTCACAACTGCAAACCTTCAGGCTTCAGGTGTGTCGTTGGGTGCTAGGTAAGGATGCAGTATTTTCAGTGGTAAGTATGCGATGCTTGTGTCAGTTAAACGGTTTAATAAGGAAAAGAACATTCAACTGAAGTAGGCTAGGCTATATGAAATGCATAGCCTAAAAGCCGAAGTCTGTTGTTAGCCTACGCTGTCTGTGATTATGCTACAAGTCTGATGGGCAAGTTCTTGTTCAGCTGAAGTTGCAATAATCAGCAATATTCAAAGTAAATCGCTTTTATTTATTTTCAAAAGGTAAAAGGAACAAACAAATACAATTAGTTGAAGGCAGTGATATGGTTAACATTAAGTTTGCTCAAGCAAGTGGTTACTGTTTTTTTTTTACATTTATTACATTAATCATTCAGCACTTTTATCCAATGTGACTGAGCAAGAGAATATTTTTTTTACATTTTCACGTGGGCTAAATGGCTGTTGATAAACAGTATAGGCTAGTTATTATTTATGGCAAATAGATTAGGCCTATTATAAATTTACAAATATTTACAAATTGGAAAATGGTTTGTAGATCTTACAACAAAGAGTCCGCCCATATAAGATTGGCCATGGCTAAATGTTTTTGAATCAAGGAAAGAAGGGCATCTGGTCCAAAACATCTGTGAGGCAATTTAAAAAAAGTTTTGTCTTTTGTGCTGTCCATGATTTAAAAACGTTATACATTATCTGAAGGATTCAGCACCCAGTCTAACCGACATGTTCAGTGTGTTATTCCATTTCTCCACTGCTAAAGGTTGCCATGTTTGTGCTGTACATGGATGGTGTCTTTGCCCTACAATAGGCAAGAGGGTCTTGGTAGCAGTGGCACTCTGTTCTGCATCAGTGTCAGTGATAGCATAAATGCCTACGGATCCATCCTCAAAAATGACATACACTGACAAATTATCAGAAATACTCATCGCACAAGGATACCTGCAGAGGTAGAACCTACCCACTCTCATTCCGTTTGAGACTCGTATAGCTGTTAAAACAAGTCTAACACAGGGTTTACAAGAGCAACTCAGGTGACTGATGGTAGTTTCACTGATGTAGGCAGCATATTTACCACTGATATCCAAGCATACATGGTGGATTTGTCCATTAACTTTAACTGCGCACAGTCTACCTTGAGTCACATCCAAGATATTCATATCAGATTGACCAATAGTAAGGATAGCATAGCTGCCATCTGCACAGACCTGAAAAACTCCAGGCTGGTCAAGGAGGTGCTCTGGCATTTGGAATCTCTGGCAAATCGTGTCGTCCGACATCTTCCATGAATAGACAGCCCCAGATGAGGTAATAACAATCACATAGTCTGGGTGATCTAGAATGGAATTGAATGCAAGCACACGTGACTGATCTGACAGCGGAAACTCTCTGCTGACATAGCCAAACCACAGGCTGACAGCCAGGAGGTTGTCCTCCTGTAGGCCCAGAAGGAATGTGCTCTCTGGTGAGATTACAGGCTTTTCAAGCCTAAGGTGAAAGCGGCACACTTCATGCCCATTTGCAACCTTCCACACCCTGGAGAGCCCCTGGTCTGAGAGCGACACAGCAACGTTTCCTGTGGGTGTGATGAGTACCTGCGATGCTGCACTGCCAGGGATGCAGTACAAATTAACTCCATCTCCACTTCTCCACACATAAATGTCACCTGAGGCTACCGTCACTAGATGCTCCCCATCCTGTGAGATGGTAAAGGCTGTAACCGGACCGTGATGCAGGAAGCAGCCCTCTTTTTCACCACTTTGTGCATTCCACTTCCATAAAAGTTCTGTGCCGTCACTTGTATAGAAATTATCACTTTTCACCAGCACCATCTTTATTGTTTTTGACCCAGTTTTGGGGATTGAGGCTGCTTCTCTGACAAGATCCATATCCCAGGTGACGATCCCATTGACCGTAACAGCTGACAGGTACTGGTCACCCACTTTGAAAAGTTTTGGGGTTTCTGTGGAGCCAGTGTTAAGGCTCAAAACACATTGCCCTGTGCATGAATCCCAGACCAGAAGACATGAACACCCTTCTAATAAAGCTAAGAGCAAGCTGGAACCATGGTCCAGCATAACATGAACAAAGGCTTTACCTTTTGGAGCGTGAAATTGATCATCCACAGAGCAGCTATTTGTGTCCCAGAGTATGATTTTCTGCTTCTTACAAATTAGAAGAACCTCATTATCTTCTGTGAAATCTATATTCAAAACCTCCTCAGTGTCTTTATTGCTCAAGCTCTCTGTACTAAGGCTCGGATGAGAAATGTTTTGAATATTCCAAATAAACAGGCTACCCACACTGTCAATACATGCCATCACCTCTTCCTCAACTCTTTTCAAGCCAATCAGTGGTCTCTCTGTAGAGCAAGAGAGGGCAGAAACGGTCTGACCACTCTGCACATCAAAAATGGATACATTTCCATTGCCCTGTCCACAGAACACATGCTGCTCATCAAAAGAACATGATATGCATGTGACAAAACCAGGGCAATATAATTGAGTGATCCCACAATTAGGTGATGCATCATCTGTAGCATGCATATAGACATGATGTTCTCCTCTGTACCACCAAAACATCTTTGTTGTGGATGCCAGAAAGCCCTCAATAGAGATATGGGTGTTCTGATGAATCTCAGTATTCAGAACAGGAACTTCTTCAAAAAACATTGTGCGCAAATCACATAGAAAGAGCCTGTTACAGCTGGAAGACAACAGGAGATAGGTGTTTGAAATTCTGAGACTGACCATTTTTATTGTGGGAACATGGGGCACTTGGAATTGTTTGGAAGTGATCCCATTCCAAGCCCAGGCAGAGCCATCACTAAGGAGGAGAACCACTCTTCCACTGTCGGCTATAGCCACATCTGTAACAGAAGACCTCATTCTGTCTGACAGTTCCCAAGAGGAACAGGGAACAGAGGAGGCAGGAGGCAGCACCATGGTTATCCCAGACCTCACATATCCCACACACAACTGCTTTGCATAGTCTTCCAGCTCAGGAACGACCCCTAGGAAAGGAAAGAGCTGTGCTTGTATTATTAATGGTGTGTCTATAGGGGAGTTCTGAAGTAAACATAAAGAACTTCTCAGGATGCAGGCAAGAAGCCATAGCTCTCTTGGCATCATAAACTGAGACATCTCTTCCAGCCAGAGAAACAAGTCCTGTACTAAACCTCCCATCAACATTGCATGGTGGAAATCATAGGAGAGCATTGAACCTCTGCAAAACTCATCCAGCCCTCCACTCCATCTTAGATGATAGGGCAGCTCAAGGACTTTTCTAAAATTTACATTCCCTGTCTCTGAGGATGAGTCTTGAAATGTAATGGAAGGCTTGGACATTTTCCACACCCAAGGCTGTCCATAAGGGTTCCTGTCTATGTACATTTTCATTGGTTTTCCTTCTGTAGTGCCTTGTTTGTCAGTCATGTTGGTGTCTGAAGTGATCACTAGTGGCTTGGCCCTTCCGTACGCAAACCGCCCACTAAAGTAGTCAGCTAGTCGAAGGTGTATTTCCTCACTTTTGTCTATGGAGTCAATGTATCTCTTGATGATAACTAACCTGAAATGTCTACTGACCCAGAACAGCACACGAGAACCTGAGATATGTCTAGCCAACAGAAAGCCCTCAAGGTCAAAGATCAGCCTCTCCACCACAACCTCAGGGAACCTTAACTTATACGGTGGGTCCTCAATTGGGAGGAACACAGAAACTAGATCATCTTCACAGGAAAGGATATCTGTCAGTTCAGCCTCTGTGAGGCCAAACCTCGACAGCGTTAGAAAACTCAACGATCTGCTAACAAGTGCTTGGCCATGTTTCTCCTCAAGGTGTTGAAGAAATTGATTGATGTTGTTATGAATGCCTTGGCTTAGAGACTCCTCAGTGATTTCTGTCTCAGATCTCCATAGGCTGACGTTTCTGTAGATGAGCTCTGCATAAAGAGGACGACTACACTGTTTAAGAGCCTCATTCACATACATCTGTTGTCCTGAGGTGATCCTCCTTTTGGAGCTCTCCAGAAGGCTGGTCAGCATCTGGCTACAGCTGCTTCTCTTAAATGGTTCCAGCTCTAGAAAGAAGTTAGAGTCTGGATATTGTGTCTTGAGACTGGCAAGGGTACCAGATTTAGTGTAGGTGGTAGAAATTATGACTTTGACATTAAGAGGTAAAGTTTTAGGGAGCCAGGTCATGTGTTGGGGTCCTTCAGAACTTGGTATCTGGTCAAGGCCATCTAACATCAGGATTAAGGGATACTTGGAAGACGATGCTATGTCTAAGAGTTCAGTAAAGGCCTCTTCCAGTTGAGTAACATCTCGTATGCAGTTGTCCCATGGTTGATTATAACTAACAGCGATATGGTGGCAGATGTTATTGAGAAGCTGCTTCAGTGGGAGGGGAGAAAAGTGTGTGATGACCACAGGATCACCGGCCTTCAGCCACAGTTTCACCTGAAAGATGAAATATCAAAATATTAAACTGTGGAATGAAGAAATACATTACACTTATCAACAACATAGAAATTGTAAAATGATGATGACATTGTGAAAAGTTGGACAATTAATAAAAACTTTTAGCATAAGGGCCCTTATTCAATGTACAATACCTGACTTGCACAATGGGCCATTAAGACAGTTTTGCCAGAGCATGGCCCCCCAATGAGTACAAGAGGATGTTTTGGGTAGTTCTGCTCAAGGTAAGCTTTGATTGGCTGTGCCTCCACACGTTCAATCCTGAACAGCTGAGAATAGATGTGACACAGGTTGGCCTGCTGGGAGGTGGCATCATCAGGATCTGCTGTGTTCTTTGTGACAGTTGAGTCAATGAGCCTTGAAAGGTCTGTGAACAACTGATGACAAAGCCCTTCAATGTAAGCCTGTCTCAAGGCCACTGTGTAACCCTGTTGCCGATCACACTCTGTGGTGGTAGTGTACACCTCTAGATGACAGGAAGTAACTAAGTCGGGTAGGAAATGCTCACGGATAACACTCAGTCGATCATTTGAAGGATCTTGGTCTTGATCGTGTCCTGTCTTTTTCTGATGGATGATCTTATGAATGTAATACAAGCACCTTTTCATATCATCAGATAAACAGTCCTCCATGGCAAAGCGGAGGTCATTCTCAAGGTCTAAAAGCACAATATAACAGCTATTATATTACAGTACACACACACACACACACACACACACACACACACACACACACACACAATATTGACAAAAGTATTGGGATGCCTGCCATTAACTTCAATGACATCCCACTCTAAATCCATATGTTTTAATATGGAGTTGGGATGGACAAGAACAGACATTGCGAGCCAGGCCTTCTTCTCCAACATCAGTGCTTGACCTCACAAATACTCCCCTGAGTGAATGGGCAAACATTTCCACAGACACTAAAATCTTGTGGAAATCCAGGAGTGGAAGCTGTTACAGCTGTAAAGAGGGGACCAACTCCATATTAGTATATATGGGATGTCATAGATGTTTCTGTGGGTGTAATGACAGGTGTCCTCATACTTTTGTTTATATAGTGTATATTTATATTGTATATAAACATTATATATGTACATGTATTAATGTTTTTACAGAATGATTGGTGATTAACTTCACCTTACCTGATCTAAAGTATTTCTGGGCTTTTTCTTCTGTGATGCTTCCGTCAAGTATACACTGCTTTACAGACGCCTGAAGCACATCCTTTACTTCCTTCAGAGCCTCATCCCATGTTTTGGTTCCTGTAATTGCCTCTGTCTAAAAATATAGAAAACTCAACACTTTAGTGGGGGAAAGGTATATATTTGTCCAATTGAGCATGTTTGCAGTGATCAGATGATACCTGGCTGCTGTGCTGACTAAGCAGACAGAAGCAGGGTGGTATGACATTCTCATCTCTCCGGTAGCATTCCTCCAGTAACCGAGTGCTTAGCTGCATGGACTGACACGTCTGAAGAATGTTCTGGAACTCTGAGATCTCCACCTGCTCAGGTAAGGATGCAGTGCCATACTCCTCCCCAATCAGACCCTGATCCATGCTCACAAATATTTCCAAAGTTAAAAAAAAATATGTTTATGATTACTGTGAATGTATGTGTGTGCGTGTGTATCAGTTTATGCACATGTGTGCACATGGAATGGGTTAACATGACCCCTGGAGGCAAACATCTGAGGAAAAAAATGGTCATCCTAGGCCCCTACGGTTCTCAAGATATTCACAAAAACTGTGTCTGCCCTACCCTCCTTTCGGGGTCCAGTACAGCCGGGGGCTACAGATCAAAACAAAAACGCTGGTTTCATGCTATCCATGTGGGGTTACATGCCCACCAAGTTTAATTAATTACATGCCCAAATTTCCGTCAATGATTCCCGGGACACTGAAAGGGGTACATGGGCATGTAACCCCACATGGATAGCATGGAACCATCGTTTTTCGTTTTGATCTGTAGCCCCCTGCTGGACTGGACCCCGAAAGGAGGGTAGGGCAGACACAGTTTTCTGTGAATATCTCAAAACCGTAGGGTTTAGGAAGGACCATTTTTTTTTTTGTAAGTTGATCTCAAGGGGCCATGTCAACCCATTCCATAACCACTCATTTCATGTATAGCCCACCTAGTTAAACACAAAAAAAAAGTAAAAAATGAGGTGTTGTAATTGAAGGTATCTGTGACCTAACATAGTCAAAACTGCACGAAATTGGAAGTGTAGGATCATTGACACCCTCTGTATGCACACCAAGTTTTTGTGGAATTCCGTTCATGGGGGCCACACAATAAATTAATTTATGTTACTATACACCAACTGGCCTGTAGGTGGCCAGAGACAGTTTTCTGTGAATATCTCGAGAACCGTAGGGCCTAGGAGGTCCACCTTTTTATGTATGTTGGTCTTAAGGGGCATGTCAACCCATCCCATTACCACTTATTTCATGTATAGCGCCACCTAGTTAAAAAATTAAAAAGCAAAAATTAGGTGTTTTCATCACAATATCTCTGGCTGACAAGGTCAAAACTGCACAAAATGAAAAGTGTAGGATCATTATGACACCCTCCGAATGCATGCCAAGTTTTGT
Source organism: Alosa alosa (assembly GCF_017589495.1). Taxonomy (NCBI): domain Eukaryota; kingdom Metazoa; phylum Chordata; class Actinopteri; order Clupeiformes; family Clupeidae; genus Alosa; species Alosa alosa. The sequence continues at coordinate 6,691,718 of NC_063203.1, read as the reverse complement.
GTACTTTCGTTCATGGGGGCCTTACAATAAAAATAATTTATGTGTACATTTAGTGACGTACACCAACAAGGATTCCCGGACACTGAAAGACCGGGTACACAAAACTTATTGGGCATGTACCCCCACATGGATAGCATGGAACCGTCATTTTTCGTTTTGATCTGTAGCCCCCCCGCTGGACTGGACCCCCCGAAAGGAGGGTAGGGCAGACACAGTTCTCTGTGAATATCTTGAGAACTGTAGGGCCTAGGATGACCATTTTTTTCCATATGTTTGCCTCCAGGGGTCATGTTTCATGTGCACACATGTGCACAAACAGATACACACACACACACACACACACATACATTCACAGTAATCATAATGATGACACATACTCACACAGTAGACATATGTACGCTTGCATGCACAGGCACATACGCAGGCACACACACAAGCACGCACACACACACACACACACACACACACACCCACACACATAACATAAACAATCAAGAATTTCTCAGAATTATGAACAGGCAAGATGGAGGTGGGGTTGTATAAAAAATGAATTTTACATGTGAAATCTATGAACTAATCATGTTTTGGTACTTGTTGTCTAGCAGATACCAGTGAGAATTGAGTGTGGATAATGCAATTTAGTGAGACAGTTAGAATCATATAGGCCTTTCAGCGTGATTTCTTTTTGTGGAAAAAATGTGCTGGACTGGGCGGCGGTCATATTTTGTACCGCTCTGCGGTACATCTAGTTAATATTCAAATTAACATAATAGGGCTACATTATGCAATGAGAAAATATCTCAGACTTTATTGACTGGAGGCAACACTAGCATTTGAGAGGGTTGAGGTATTACTTGTAATCAGTGGTGAAGGAAGTACTGAAACTCAGTACTTAAGTAAAAGTACAAATACACAGAGAAATATTTACTTTAGTAAAAGTAAAAGTACCACAATGACAACCCTACTTAAGTAAAAAGTACCTGCTTTTAAATGTACTTTAAGTATTGAAAGTAAAAGTATTTGCATAATGATTTATATACTATATTCTAAAACGAAAAATCAGTATGGGCTGTGGCATTTTAATTAAGCTAGTTTTAGGTTATACTTTCGACTAGATAGTTTTAAGCTAATGCAATTGTGCTTACCATCTGTGGCCCAGTTTACATTCTGACCTACAATTCTAGAGACTGTAATTCTGGTTATCTAACTAGGGTGATCTGCTGAGTAATATCAGTCAGCAAAACACGAGAGCCTGAAGTTTAACGGGGTAGACAAAGGGAAAGCGTCCAGTTGGATCGTAATCCCAATTATGCTGATTGAACAGAAAAGTTGCTGAGAAAGGTGTCTTTATGATTAGGTTCAGGCGCATAGACATTGAATGAGCGGCTCACATTACTACCCCCAATTGTAGGCTATGCATCTTTATTTGATCACACACAATTAAGGAATATTTCCTAATCTGGAAAATGTTACGTTTTTCCGACCACCCGGTTCATTAATAGTCTACCATTCATTTGTGCGCAAATGATCAGGCGATGTGACAGAAGCATGGGCATAGCCTGTAACCGCTGATCAGCGGATAGCAATCTCATCGGAGAGGAGGCCCTAACGCTGCAGATAACAGACAGAGAAAGGCACAGAACACAGTTGCATGTACAGTGTAGCCATGGGTCTGGTGAATATAGCCTACGAATGCAGATGGCTACAAGCTCACGCTTTGCCTGGTCTAGACTAGAAGCTTATGTTTCTAAGAATGCACGTAAGCGCTCAGAATCTGTGGTAGCAACCCGCCCCTGGTAAAACAAAGTGTTTGTCAGAGAATAAAAAAACTGATCATAAAATGTATCGTAAAAGGAAACGATGGTGTTGTAGAAATGTAAGCGGAGTAAAAAGTACAGATAATTGTTGTAAAATGTAACGAAGTCAAAAGTCAAAGTATGCACTATAAATTTTACTTAAGTAAAGTACAAATACGTGGAAAATTTACTTAAGTACAGTAACGAAGCATTATTTGTACTTCGTTACATTCCACCACTGCTTGTAATTATGACCGCCCGCCTTGTGCAGGCTTAATGATCAGGTTTGGTCAGATTTTTTTTTTTTTTTTTTCTCATGCCCAAATTTCCGTCAATGATTCCCGGGACACTGAAAGACCGGGGTACACGAAACTTGGTGGGCATGTTACCCCACATGGATAGCATGGAACCATCGTTTTTCGTTTTGATCTGTAGCCCCCGCTGGACTGGACCCCGAAAGGAGGGTAGGGCGAACACAGTTTTCTGTGAATATCTCGAAAACCGTAGGGTTTAGGAGGACCTTTTTTGTATGTTGATCTCAAGGGGCCATGTCAACCTATTCCATAACCACTCATTTCATGTATAGCGCCACCTAGTTAAACACAAAAAGTAAAATGAGGTGTTGTAATTGAAGGTATCTGTGACCTAACATAGTCAAAACTGCACGAAATTGGAAGTGTAGGATCATTATGACACCCTCTGTATGCACGCAAAGTTTTGTGGAATTCCGTTCATGGGGGCCACACAATAAATTAATTTATGTTACTATACACCAACTGGCCTGTAGGTGGCCAGGAGACAGTTTTCTGTGAATATCTCGAGAACCGTGAGGGGCCTAGTAGGTCCACCTTTTTATGTATGTTGGTCTTAAGGGGGCATGTCAACCCATCCCATTACCACTTATTTCATGTATAGCTTCACCTAGTTAAAAATTAAAAAAGCAAAAATTAGGTGTTTTCATCACAATATCTCTGGCTGACAAGGTCAAAACTGCACGAAATTAAAAGTGTAGGATCATTATGACACCCTCCGAATGCATGCCAAGTTTTGTGTACTTACGTTCATGGGGGCCTTACAATAAAATAATTTATGTGTACATTTAGTGGCGTACACCAACAAAGGATTCCCGGACACTGAAAGACTGGGGTACACAAAACTTGGTGGGCATGTACCCCCACATGGATAGCATGGAACCGTCATTTTTCGATTTGATCTGTAGCCCCCACTGGACTGGACCCCCGAAAGGAGGGTAGGACAGACACAGTTCTCTGTGAATATCTTGAGAACTGTAGGGCCTAGAATGACCATTTTTTTCCATATGTTTGCCTCCAGGGGTTAACCCATTTAATGTGCACACATGTGCACAAACAGATACACACACACACACACACATACATTCACAGTAATCATAATTATGACACATACTCACACAGTAGACATATGTGCGGCTTGCATGCACAGGCACATCACGAGGCACACACACAAGCACACACACACACATAACATAAACATAACACAAACAATCAAGAATTTCTCAGAATTATGAACAGGCAAATGGAGGTGGGGTTGTATAAAATTAATTTTACATGTGAAATCTATGAACTAATCATGTTTTGGTACTTGTTGTCTAGCAGATACCAGTGAGAATTGAGTGTGGATAATGCAATTTAGTGAGACAGTTAGAATCATATAGGCCTTTCAGCGTGATTTCTTTTTGTGGAAAAAATGTGCTGGACTGGGCGGCGGTCATATTTTGTACCGCTCTGCAGTACATCTAGTTTAGGATTCTACCATCACTTTGGAAAAATAGACATGTAATGTCTAACCAGTTAAGCATATAGTAAAATGTTTGTAACATAGTAAATCACCACGAAGAATGGTCCCACTGAAGTGTCTTTGCACCCCTGTATAAGCCGGAGTCGGACCTGCTGGCTAGGCCAGTCCTTTGAGTTGGGGGCCTCATATGGGTCAATAACCTGCATGGGATAATCAGAGGGCAGTCATTTTCAGAAAATATCTACAAGTTTAAAGAAATATTTAAAGTAAATATGACTGATGTACTATATGATTATTTATACCATTTCATTTATTAAAACACATCATATTCTGTGAGGATTTCAAAGGAGAACAAACAATGGTGTAATGCCACTCCTTTTCAAACAGCAGACAATACACCAAACAATGCGGTAAAGAGGCTGGGGAAGGCCCTGCAGCACTGCTTCTTTATTGTACTGTGTGGAGGAACAGGTGGTGGACCAACTGGGTGTTAAATAGCCTGAAACATCTTTTCAGTTGAGAACCAAACCATAAGCAAAATGAACATGTGTTGTGTATCGCTCACCCTGAACTCCACCCCATGGTTTCGCCTGCAGTGGTCCCTGAGCTTAGGGAACACAGTCTCTCTCAGCGCTCTCCTCTCCTGGACAGAGTCTGAAAACACACAGGAAATCCTACGAGCTCATTTGGGTGCACGGCACGGGAGGAATTTTAACATTACTGTTTGAAACTATTTCTTTGTCTTTACTTCTCAGAGAAAATGTCACGAAATTCACATAAGTGTGTTCTCAGAAAACCAGCTTTCAGAAGGACGCTTTAGGTAGGACATAAATGTAGCTTCCATTTCAAACTGCACTGGAAAGAATGCATACCATCTGCAGAATAGGACTACTGTGTATTAATTGTAGTTAAACTGAACTAATTCACAGCATAGATGGCTGAAAACTACAGCTATAGCTTTCAAATAATGACTGAATACACTATATGATCCATACCACCTACCTTGTGGGTTTGAGCACAAGTATATCTTCACACACGGCATCAATACGCTCTTAGTGATGCACCCAGTATCTTGATCTGATTAATTAATTTTGACAGATCTGGTTCCGTAGTAAAACAAAAAGAAATGTTAACTTTGTGTCCTGTGAAAAATGTCCTGTATTCTTGGCACTAGGTCCCACCCCAAAACACCAGCCTCCTGAGACTTCCCATTTAGCGCTCCACCAGGAAACAAGTCATGTCAACATCGGATGGTTTTTTCATGAAGCCCTAAGCAACGCCCCCAGTGCTTGACAGACATGTAGCTTGGTCTTTGTTTATACCCTCATGAGTAAACTTTTACATTCTCACACAGCTGAATGATATCCACATGCATTTCAAAACATATTAAGCACAGAAAAAGACAGACAGACACCATTACTTATTTGATAATAATCACGATAAGGAGTTTTTTTGATTCATTTTATTATTTAACATTTGTACACAATAAATACAAATTTTTACAGCTAATAATATGTAGAATTTGCACCTGTGTTTTCTGATATTGTCACCATGGCAACAGTCTAAAGAGAAAGCTTGTTATTATTACCAGATTTTTTAGCAGCTCTTAAAACATCTTCAAATGAAAAAAGAGGAATACTTAAAAGTAAAATCCACTGGTAGGGGGTGACTGTTTTTGGAAGTTCAAAAGTCGCAACTGGCCGAAGAGAAACATCAGGATGACAACCTTGTTTTTATTAAATGAGAAAAACCTTGTTTTGTGTGAGAGAACAGCTTTTTGACACAACGGACACAGCTGTAAACCATAAACTTCAAAACAAGTTCGATAAGATTCAAAAGATCTCAAAGAGATCAACAAGAAAAGATCGTGTTCGAGCGCTAAGAAATGAGCAGAGCAGATATTCAACACTGTTGCCCTTCCATTCAGCCATATTCCAGACACAGTTCATTTTATGTTTGCTTTCTCGACTGCTTATAATTCACATTCTCTCCATTTCAGTTCAACAAGTTTATAATTCATTTGCGGAACCTTTGTTTAAGTAATACACCAGCATCTCACCCTTGGGGGGAATGGATTCCCTTTGCATTGCAGTCAAATGCAAGCACATGAACATAGCTGGATTTCTGATCACATCCCATCATGGGAGGTGATACAAACAATCTCAACAATGATAAACAAATGGTTGGAAGCTAAAACACTGGCAAGGGGCAGCCATAAAAAGAATACTGAGAATCACAACTTAAAAACACAAAATAAAGTTTTTTTTTGTTTAAAAAAGTGCTGCAAAGACATTGAATAATTGCTTATATGTTAAGCATTAAATATCACCTCAGACAGGGAAAAATATTTTGATTAGTCAATAAATTAAAAGCCCGTTTCGAGATCTGTGGGGCAAATCAGGACAACAATCCTAGGTGACATTTTCACTTGTTGCAAGGTGCTGGGTTGTCTCCATATCTCCATACCTCACTCACTCACTCAAGGGCTTGGGGGGAATCTCACATCAAACACAAAACAAACACGAGACAAGCTTTCTACTTCACACAACTAAAAATCCAGGCTGCCCCTTGTATGAATGAGTGGCACTCCTGACACCATCTTATTTAGATCAGCTCTCGTTACTCTCACCATCCGGAACATTCTGCACACTCAGTGGCCGTGGTGCATGTTGCCTGTTTATTTCCCCCCCTCTTTCTGCAAGAGACAGTCTGAATGTCTCTGAAGGCTAACAATCCATTATAAATACTGCCACAACAGTCAGCCAAATACATCTCACTTAGTCGTCAACAGTGTTTACACAATACAAAAGGAAGAGATACAGAGAGAGAGAGAAAGAGAGAGAGAGAGAGGAAAGACAGAAATTGATAAAAAATAATGCACTTTCAACTAAATGCTCCGATATTGATTTGCGTATATAAATGAATAATCTGTCGGCGGTGAGGTGAGGGGGAGTGTACCGATGAGGCACCATAGGACCACTCACTCACTCACACACTCACTCCCAAGAGATGCCACATTATTCAACTCTGTGATCCTTTAATTTTCTTCCTTTCACTTAGAGGACTAAATATTAGTAATATGCACAGATGCCCAACTTCATAGTGAAGAGCTGAAAGAGATAATATCGATGAAGTAAGTACTACTCAAACATCAGAGATTGCCACATGGCGGCGCAGTTGGCACCAGGGGGGTTAGGAGTGGGTGGAGGAGCACGGACAGATGTGAAGCAAACGAAGGAGCCAGCCTCTGTCACCCCTCTCTTCCGTTCCTCGCCCTCTCCATTCCCTCGTTCCCCTGCGGCCTTCCGCTCTTCCGCAACACACGTTCTGTACAAACTCCCTTTCTCCTCGAGGTGACGTAATGAGCCACTACTCATCAAATGTCCACTCAGTAATGCTATATATGACGCAATGTTGCACACACTTCCGGAACGTTCCTATGACGACAGTAATGTACTGTACTAATGCTGCACATTAAATACGTTATTGATATGACTACATATGTCCGAGGACGAGGCTTCCTTTGAGCGCTCCCCTCGGCTTCCTTCTGTCCAGGCCCCAGAGCTCCCCATACGCGCAAAATGCTCACTCGTTACAAATGTGCAAGAAAGCCACTTTCGAAAAGAAAACAATTAGCTCATCTTGGCTGTTTTTTTTTTTTTATCAACTGCTCCTATTTGTCTGCTCTGCTTTGCAGGTTATGAAAAACCCTTCTGCATACGGATTATAAAGCTTCCGTCGACACATCAATAACTAGGGGTTTGTATGGGCTACATTTTTTTGTCTTTTTTGTCCATTAAAGACCTGCCCTTCGACACGTCTGGGTGTTACACAGGCGCAGCATCAGCCACCCTCAGCACAAACTCCAGATCCTCTGCTCATGGTTTCTACGGTTCTTCTGCTACTTCTGTTTTTTTTTTTTACCTAGAACATCTAGACAGCTATTATAAATGTGGTTTCGCTAGCAGTTAGGATTCATTTGCGGCTATGATCACAAGACCTAAAATGAACGCACTCGGACCACACACACCACTTGCTAACTCCAGATATTACACGACACCATCAACATCATGTGGGAAACTGGGAATAAACATGCAAACAGATCCTCCAAATCTTCAGTCACTGTTCAGTTTGGTTGGTTGGTTGGTTGATTTTTTCTTTTTCAATCTAGCTCTACGTTGGGGTTGGAACACTTTGGAAAACACTTCCTGGTGTTCCGAAAAGTTTCCCCTTTCCCTCTGGGCTGAAGGCATGAGGAGACGAGAGAGCTTCATGTTTTGGCATGAGAGTGGTTTAAGGCACCAGACAGTCTGGGACACAGAGGGGAGCGTTTTCACGAGTGTCTGGACACTAGGGTCATGGCGTTTGACCACTGTCCCTCCCCTCCGTCTGCGTCGAGGGTGATGAGGGCATTGGTCAGCTGTCCTGTCAAGACCCGTCCTCCACGTGAGGAGGCGGAGGAGGAAGAGAAGGAGGAGGAAGAGGAGGGCGAGAGGGAAGGAGGTGAGAGTTTGGTTGCTCCGGTGCTGCTGCTACACCAGTGTGATCTCCACCTCCTCCGTCTTCTCTGCCGGGCGCCGCTGCTGCTGCTGCTGTTTGGGCGGAGGGGGCGCTGCTCGCACCTGGGGAAGAAAGAGAGAGAGAGAGATGGAGAGAGGGAGAGAGACAGACAGAGAGAGAACAGAGGTTAGGGGGCTGAGGCAAAAAATCTCACCATCTATGTCAGAGACAAGGTAAAGCTGATAGCACTAATGAACTAAGAAAATTGAGCATCTCCATAGAGATATCTCTCATCTAGCTACAACATGTACTTCTACAAAATGCATACTCAATTACTATGCACTAAGTACACTTACAACGTGAGGCTCAAACTTTCTACTAGTCAACTCTGAAAAGCGTAAAAAGCAGAGAGGAAAGCTTTGATTACTCACAGGACGCAGTTTGCCAGGACCTGCTCCATCTGGGGTTAGTCTCAGGGGCTGTGGGGCGAAGCCTGGACTCTCTGGATTTAAAGTGTAGCTATGATCTATGAGCAGGAGGGACAGGGAGAGGGACAAGGAGTGGCAAAGAGTGCATACACATGTAAGTATTTCAACACAATAACATGGGAGTTATCCAACTGAAAGAGCTCCTCAAAGCCATGGCAGGCTGCGGGACACTCACTGTGCACGGGCCCTTTGTGCGAGGGGGGCATGAGCTTGTGCTCTCCGTTAACGGAGGGCGAGCGTGGCAGGGGGAGGGCCGAGCTGGCGTCCGGGCTGGCGTACAGGCTGCCACTGGGGGGCTGGTCGTACAGGGGGAGCGGCGGCAGCGAGGAGTGGCCCCTCTGGGACGGAGACACCTGCTGGGGGGTCGAGGGAAAACACACGCACGCACACACATACACGCACACACACACACACACACACACACGCACGCACACACACACACACACACACACACACACGAACATGAGTTAAATCACCATTTTAGTAAAGACAAATATCAGTTCAACAGTGTTCAACAGTTCAACAGAGTCAACAGTTCCCTGGTAGAAATGGCTGAGCTCATCACAAACCCATGCCGACAGCGTAATCATGCCCGCTTTTATGCATATGAACTCCAGCCGGAACGTTCTGTCTCCAGTCACGACTGATTGCCAACGTCGGCCCTGTCTAGACTGTGGCGGCAGGGGCCCGTATCAAAGCGAGCGGAAAGTTCCTCTGAGGACTGTGAGTGCTTATCAAAGGCGCTCTGATGACAGGCCCACCAGCCCACTCCCTCGCCCCAAGAGCCACTTCCTCCGCGCGGCCCGTAAACATCTTTAATTTCAGGAAGGATGCAGCCCCTCCTCACATAAACACTCTTTAGGGCCCATCAGCCTTCATCAGACCCAGTGCACAGTACACAGGCTGCAGGGCCTTGCCTGCTTTATCTGAACGCCTTTCATGCATCTGGCCTAACCCAGAAATGTCCCAGAACGATTCCGTTTGTGACTTCCTGTGGAGACCAGAATCAGTGTTCTGAACATGAAAAACGTCTCCATCAGAAGTCATAAAGGGACCAGCCTGGAGAGATGTGGTTCAGAGCATCTGTAATGAGTCTTCCCCATTTTTCAGACTGAATATGGAAATGCATTAGTGAATGTGAATACCAATGACAGGCTCTGAATGTCAAACTCAGTTTAGGAATGGAAGGCAATTATTACAAAGTACTAGAATTACCATTAATACTCCCAGAACAGGGACGTTCAGACCTTCTAACAACCCATGCAAATGTCTGTGTGAAACGATGAGGACAGTGCACACTGCTAAGAGCCAGACAGTCAAGTTGATGGACCTTTTTTTGATTTTTGCACGAGGGCAAAGTGCAAAGGGAGGGCAAAGTGCAAAGGGAGGGCAAAGTGCAAAGTCTATGAACAAGCGAAGTTCTCGTGCATGAACTACAGCTACCATGTGGCATACGTGAGCATTGTGCTGACTCATCAGTGTTTGTGGTTAAGGTCTTTCCCTGGTGTTAAAGGAGCAAATATTGATTTTGCCTAATTACTCAATTAAGACTGGGCACTGCGCCGATCAATCAAATTAGGGCCCTGTGAGTGTAGTAGATGTGATCTGACGTCCGGTCGGCTGTGCTACCTGTGCCTCGTGGCCCCAGTGCGAGTCTCCGTTCTCGGAGTTGTTGAGGTCCTCCACCAGCACGGAGGGGAAGACGCCCACGCGGCCGTTGAATTCGCCCTCCCAGAAGCCGTCGTCCTCCTGGTTGTCCTTGTTCAGGATGCGGATGATGGCTCCCTCGGGGAAGGACAGCTCGTCGTCCGTCTGGGCCTCGTAGTCGTAGATGGCCTTCACAAAACTCACTGAGACGGGGAGAGAGTATAAGTATAAGTAAGTATATATACTATTTGATCCCATGAGGGAAATTTGGTCTCTGCATTTATCCCAATCCGTGAATTAGTGAAACCCACTCAGCACACAGTGCAGAACACACAGTGAGGAGAAGCACACACTAATCCCAAGTAGTGAGCTGCCTGCAACAACAGCGGCGCTCAGGGAGCAGTGAGGGGTTAGGTGCCTTGCTCAAGGGCACTTCAGCCGTGCCTACTGGTCGGGGTTTGAACCGGCAACCCTCCGGTAACAAGTCCGAAGCGCTAACCAGTAGGCCACGGCTGCCCACAGGGAACGGAGAGAGAGGGAACGGAGTGAAAATGTCCACAATCCAGAACCTTACCAGTCAGTCTGAGATTTTGTTGGCAGTTCTGCATGATTTTGATTTTGGGTGTGTATGTTTGCAGGTGTGTGCTGTTGATTTTAGACTTTAAATTGTAAGACAAAGCTTGAGGTCTGTGAAGTTGAAGAGGTAAGGGGTGTGTAAGTGTGCATGAGTGTGCGTATGTGTATATTTGTGTGTGTGTGTGTGTGTGTGTGTGTGTGTGTGAGAGAGAGAAAGACTTACTGCTGGCGTCTCCGTTGGTGCTGCCTGAGGCCAGCTCGGGCTCGGTGGAGTTGCTGGACGTGTGTGAGCGCGTGTCCAGCGTGGCCAGGGACTGGAGCATGCTCAGTAGGCTGTTTGAGGTGGGGAACTGCAGGTACTTCTCAGGCACGTAGCCCACGTGGCCCGTCTTGTTCCTGGCCTAGAACACGACAGAACCAGCAGGAGGAACACGCATGAGAGACAGTTTTACAATGGCATGTAAGCTAGGCACATCCACTCTGCTGCAGTAGCTCTTATGTATATGTATGTATGGTGTTTTCCTCAATCCAGCAATAGTTTGACAATGTAAATACCAAGTTGTACAACTCCACAAACTGCACTCCGACCCTGATTCCTACACGTCTAATTGTGATGCATTAGGTCCTAACCGGATGCGATGAGAGCGAACATTAGCGATAAAATCTGTTTAATTCCATTGTTTTCAATTGGAGTGTCCTGAAGCAGTGCGATGCAATGCAACGTTTTGAGAGAACATTTGTTCGACACCCTGTGTCTATTTTCTTTCTGCCGCTTGCGTTGCTCTATTTTAAATGAGGAATATGACGCAATAGAAGGGCATACTTAACGGATTCAGTGTAGACAGATAACATTGACAGTTGCTCGCTCGGATCCTGTTAGGACATGGTGTTACTCTGATGTCCCTATAGCGTAAACATGCACGTATAAACATCAGAAACTAGCTGATTCCAGTGAGTCTGTGTAGGCCGTGTGGTTGATGTGAGCGCTGGTGGTGTTAGTGTTTGGTCTGCTGCCCGCACCTTCACCCAGTCCTCCATGTCTCCGTCCTCAATCACCTCCAACATCTCCTGCTCATCGATGGTCAGCTCATCAGGCTGGGAGGCCTGCCAGGGGACACCACAGAGTGGAAAACTCATCTCGGGAAGATAGCACACTTAACCAGCGTTTAAAACAAAATACATGCATCAACCAAGGAACTATGCAATTGAATACTCAAGCACAACATTCACACACATACACAACATGTGACAGCCTGTGACCTTCTGGTTGGATACACTTTCCCATATTCTTAAGCGCAGTCTAATGCAAACATGTGGGAACAGTGAGAGTGTATGCAAACAACACAGTGAAGTCAACATTTCCATTACGTAAAGCTGGCTGTTGGACTGCTTTGAGAGTTAAACATTAGACTGTTTAGTACACACCATTTTTTGTTTAGAATTTCTTAAGCTGCTGCAATTTCAGTGGTGATAAGAGTAGGCAAGTGTGAGGGTGAACTGATATGTCATCAGAAATACGTTATCACACTATCCGGCCACTGTGTTCCTGTCCACATCAGTACAACCACAGTGACGGTTTCAAGGCATAATGTACTGAGTTGCTTTACAAATTGAGGGGAGATTTGTACGTATGAAAAAACGTGTATGTTTGACAGTGGTGGTGAAGTTACCTTGTAGGAGTAGAGCACCTTGCAGGTGAGGGGGTAGTTCCTCAGTGTTCCTGACGGGCTGGAGCTGCTGTCGTCAAACACCTCCATGTTCTCTTCCAGGTCCTCCCCGTCCTCTCGCTCCAGATCAACTGTAGTCTACACGCACAGAAAATGACCAGAGGTCAACAACACCAGAACCTAGAGCTTAACACAGGAGCCACTGGTAAAGGCAAGCACTGCAGAGTGAGCAAAATGTGGCCAGCCAGTCCGAATTCCAGTGTTATACAGTATCAGTTTGAGCCAGAAGTGCATTGGAAGGCCCTGGACACGCGTCTCTATTTACAACTCTCCCACAGGCAGGATAGATTCTGATTGGTGGAGAGGCTGCAAGTTATGGGTATGAGGTAGGTAAGACCCGCCCTCAACACCCACCCCCACCCAATCCACACCTTCTCCAGGAGAAATACATGAGAGGCTATGGGAGATCAGGTGAACACTGTTTCACTCTCCACCCAGCCCTCAGGACAGGACACAAAACACACACACACACACACACACACACACACACACACACACACACACACACACACACACACACACACACACACACACACACACAGGAATAAAGGGGGGTGGGAACTATTCTAGGTGATCCTCATTGGCCGTGTGTGTGTGTGTGTGTGTTGAGTCAGCATTGCTCTATTGACACAGTAAACTCTGTGCACTGAGCCTGTCCCCTGGGAGAGCTGAATGGGAGCAGGTGGCCCATGCTGACTGTAAGGGATCCCTGGCTCTAGAGCAGAGGAGGGCCCGGCCCCTAGTCTCTTATCGGGGCCTCAGCATCTCAGCACAGTGCTTCTGAATTCACACTCCAACCCCCAGACAGGAGTACAGGCAGCTCATTAGAGAGCCCTGTCTAGGGGCTAATAGCTGTCTGTCTGGGAGACCGGTCACTTTTTCAGCTACTCATCACTCTGCCCTTATCTCTCTCACTGTCCTCAGCTCAATCTAAATCTTTGGTCTTTATCACCCCTGGTGCAGCATGATGTGAACAGAATGTTAAATGCAACTCAAGGAGAACAGAAGCCCCAGTGTTTAGTGAAGGGAGGTGGCATCCCTGTCTTTTCTCTCTTTCTCTCTCTCTCGGTCTCACTCACTCACTGACACAAACACACTGACTGGCAACACAGGATCACAGCTCCAGGTGTCTAGCAAGAGAAAGTAATCAGGAAAATGAAAGCAGTTTTTCCCTGCTTCTTTGGGACTGATCACTGAATTTCATTATATTATATCTTAGCGTGGCTGTTCCCCTCAGCCGTCAGCAGGTGTCAGTGTAGTTCAGCCACAATCCAGACGGGAGCACGACCACAAGGGATCTGTCACGCGAGCGCTGACATTCATTTGAATGATAACGATGATTAGCCACAATGATGACAGCAGACCAGACACATCCTGTATCTTCTGACGCAGTGCCAGTAGAACGGTGTGGCTCGAAGGTCCTGATAAAAAAAGCGCTCACCTCACACAAATGACTGCCCGTGAGGTAGAGCTTGCGTCACGGCAACCGACGGCCCCACCGTCTCCGTAAACAAAACAAAAAAGGGCCCACAGATCCATCAGAGCCTCTCTAATCCCCCTCACCGTTCTGCGCTCTGATTGGCTGCGGCGCTCAGTAATGCCATCGGTGCTGACAGGGATAGGTCACTGCAGCAGACAGCTGAAGGTCATCGCGCCCCTGCCTCCCTCCCACCATCCCTCCGTCTCTCTTCTCCTCTCTCTCTATGAAAACATGCAGTGGGGCGAGTGAGAGGGAGGGAGGGTGGAGTGGAGGGGCTTTACTCTGCCCAGGGGGAAGGCCTGTGTAGGGGGGCCCTCAGGGCTCTCTGCCCTGCTTGCCTGCTCGGGCTCTCTGTCTGTAGAGGGCAGCTGGAGGAGGCTTCTGGGGGGGCTGGCCGTGGGAGTGGGGGCCGGCGGGCGACACACAATGGCGCTGACAGGCGGTAGGAAATGGCAGGCGGTGGCGGGGGAGAGTGAGCGAGCGAGCGAGCAGTGGGCGAGAGTGCCGGCAGGCATCGACCAGCCATGTTTGTGTAGGGAGCGAGGGAACAATGCCCGGTGTTTTCCGGAGAGAGGTGGTGGTGGGGGGGCACGCTGATGGGCTGACGGCCACAATATGCTGCGCCTGTGCCCCCCACTGTGGACACTCTCACCAAAACAAAACACCGAATGAAGAGATGCAGGGAGGGGGGGGGGGGGTGCACTGTGGTAGACATATAGGCATGCGGAGAGGGCAGATGGGCTCGTCTGTATGGTCATCTCTCTGATTCGCACAGCACAAAGACGTTCTACTGACACCATATCACTGGAGGGAAGCCTGAAGGGCCTTAAAAACTGACCCCATCGAGAGGCCAGTATGTGAGATAGTAGGGGGAATGTGGGTTGTGGGTGGAGGGTCGGGGGTGTGGGGTGGGGCAGCTCACCGAGATGGAGGGGTCATGGTTGGTGAGGGTGGGCAGCGAAGCCCAGCGCTCATTCTCCAGCTCCTCCATCACCTGGTTCATAGCGCTCTTCAGCCATGTATCCACGGAAACGCCCACCTGCCGTAGCAGGTCTAGACGAGCTTCAGCCTTCAGTTTTATTGTCTGTTGGAGAGAGAGAGAGAGACAGAGTGGAAGAGAGAGAGAGTGAGAGGGAGAGAGAGAGGGAGAGAGAGAGAACGGAGAGAGAATTTTAAACACATAAGTTGAATATATTCTTAAACAAATTATGCACCGCATATAAACAAGCTAATTGAATGTTTTGAGACTATTGTATTTCAGACAGAGAAAATTACACTCTCCACACTTACTCACAAAAGGTGGTTAGTGATATTCCAACAGAATCACAATCACAATCACACACACACACACACACACACACACAGATGTAAGTGTGCAGACACAAACAATATTACGTGTCTACACTACCAAAGCCTTTTTTCAACAAAAGGAATTGCTGGCAGGACATAACAATGCTGCCGGTGTTCATTTTCAAACAGCTGATGAAACATGTAGCCACCAACAATACCGAGCAGTGCGCAGTGATTCATGAAAAGTCCAAAACATCTGACTGCCTCATCTCCCCCTCTAAAGCGATCCATTTGGGATGATCTCACCGACGCTGGCTCAGAGGTCTGGAGCCTGGTGGAGGGGAGGAGGCGGTCATTGACTGCATTCCAGCAGAGAGCAGTTACCTCTGGGACATCAGGGCTATTGATCCTATTTGACTCCCATCACCCGTGTTTGGGAGAGGCAGAGACCAAGAGATGCAGATGCAGATAGCCAGAGTGAGACACAGAGGGGCAAGAGGAGTCGTGTGCAGATTTTCCTGCGTTTCCTGAGTTCCGTCAGATAGGTTAGGATGAGTTCAGATTCCTCAACAGTCCTTTGAGACATCTCCCTCTTTTAAAGAGCGTTGAGAGAACCAAGGAGGATTAGAGGGGGGTTCTGTGATGTTCTGTGAATTTCTCCGCATCTGAGTCGACACCACGGCGATGCGCGCCGCGCGGGCAGCTCAGCTGGCAGATGGGCGGCCGTTACGGTATGTCAAAACCATACGACTCCAGTCAGGGGCCTGACGCGCAGATGACACGCTTCCTCGTCTCACGACAGAACCGATAATCTAACCTGACACTGAACACACACTGAAGCCCACTGCCGTTTTCATCTGGTCTCTCCTCACACTCACACTGACAGTCAGAGCGGAAGTTTCCTCATCTTCAGATACAGACTGGGCAGGCCGAGAGAGACTGGCAATAATAGTGCCGTCACTGTCACCAGATGGGTGGGGTGGCCTCCGGTGGGCATCTGGAGGGCAGCAGGTGGAGGGGGCAGAGGACTGATGGATGGAGCAGTAGTGATGGAGAAGGCAGGGTGGCGTCCTGCCTGCCACCAGACAGAGGAGGTGTGGGTTCTGAGTGACAGGACCTGCTGAGGATTCACTCGCACTCCTTCCTCCACATAATGGACTCAGCACACTGGCCACCTACCTACCTATGACTACTGCAGGAATAGGAATGTGTGTGTGTGTGTGTGTTATGTATACATATGTATGTGTGAATGAGCTGACAGAATGAAATGAATAGTTCCACTTTCAAACTAAACATTCTACTCTCCAAGCAACTCGAGCACAGACCACACAAGTTATTGTTAGGAACAAATATTATAGTGCCTGAAACCCTAATAAAACACACGGGGAAAGTTTCATTTATCATACAGCTGTCGACTTCCATGGTTGAATTCCACTGAGAAAAAAAAGTCATTCAAAAGGCCTCTTGACTGGGCTAGTTTGTAGTAAACTGAGCCCTTTAAATAATTGATGCTAAGCACACTTCCTGCTGGCTACTGGCTCGTTTTAATCTGCACTTCCCTGGAAAACAAAAGCTTGGCAGTCTCCAATTTACTACAGAGCCCCCCACTCCCCTGCTTTCTCCTCTTTTATGTCCATTAGATCTTAATAAGGCTGATTAAATATTTAATAGTGCTTTATAAACTAATGGCAGACTTAGAGGAGGAGCCCTGCGGGGGTTATTTTTCAGAAGCGATAGCTTTATGCAGTAAACACTGTGTGTGTGTGTGTGTGTGGGGGGGACTTTAAACCAGGATTGCTCCCATTGTGTCATCTGCATGATACACTGCTATCTCTGTCACTGTCACACCTAATGGCTGTTCATTTGTTGCGTGTGGCTCGATGTGTCCAGCAGGGGGCGTGCGAGCTGATGAGCTGATGAGTGGTGCAGACAGAGGGGAAGGTGAGAGTGGGCTTCTGTTTTGTTGTTGTGTTTTTGGCTGGGTCTGAGAGGCATTGATCCCCGGCGCGGGCTGACGGGCGGAGCTCTCTGTGTGGATCGATGCGGGACCAGGAGAGCTCCGGCAGGGACCGGCAAGGTAGCGCAGCGGCTCGGCCAGTGGAGGTAAATGGAGTCATTACAAAAACAAGGCAGAGCGCTCATCATCACCATCACCAACAACAACAACGGCGGCGGCAGCCACCATTACCACCAGCGAGTATCCTCTTGTTTGCTTTGGCCTTATTGATTTGTTTCTTACCCATGTTTTTTTTATTTAAAAAAAATAACAGTGCATGTAAACAAAAGAAGGGGGTCACTTGCGCTTCAACCTGGTTGGTGCTCACGGAACAGGACGCAGAAGTCAAAAAGGGAGATCCAAAGTCTAACAGGAGCCAAGGAGCAGGACCGCAGCACTCAATGCTTAACGCATTTAACCCACTCTCACCTTCCCCTCTGTCTGCACCACTCATCTGCTCCTGTTAGACCTTGGATCTCCCTTTTTGCATGTAAACAAACTTGTTATAGACGACACACACACACACACAAACACACAGCATCTGTACCTCAGCCTTGCGGATGTTTTCTTTGGCCTCGTCGATCCTCAGCTCTAGGTCGTTGCGGCCTTGCTCGGTGGGCGGGATCCCCAGAGTCTCACACTCCTCCACACACTATAACAGCAGTCAATCAATCAAGGGGCCAATCAGGTTCTGCCTCAGTCAATATCAGACATCGGACATAGAAATGTACTTTTTTACACTTTTTTTTTACACTAGGTACAATACAGGAGTCCTAATCCTCTTTCCTCTCTGCAGTCAGTAATGCTGAGGTGTACTTTGAACATCACAGCAATGCACACTGACTGACTCATACTCAGCATAAGCTAGGGGAAGGAAATCCCCAATACACGGCTCACGGCTATGTGTTTGTGTGTAGGGGGTGACCTGGCATCTAGCCTTTTATACACACAAACTACAGTACCTTTGTACATGTGAATGTGTGTGTTTGTTTGTATTTGCGTGTGTGTGTGTGCGTGCGTGCGTGCGTGCGTGCGTGCGTGCTGTACCCTCTTATAGTGGATGATGTTCTTGTGCTCCCTGGCCACGCGCGTGGCCCACTTGCGGGCCTCCTTGTTCAGGCTGTGCTCCTCCGTGGTGCCCGTCTCCGACTCCAGCTGCCGACTCTGGAGAGGAAAACAACACCCCAAACCCCCCGTCACCATGGGAACTAAGCACAAGACACCCCACACACATCTACCCATCACCCACCCATCCCCAGGGTTCCAAACACTGATCCTAGACCAGTTTTTTTTTTTTTTTTTTTACATTTTTATCCCTGCTTGGGCTCCACGGCTAAAGCTACTCCCTTCAGCAAAGCCCCCTGTCCTCCCCTGGCTGATCTTAAGGGAGATTAATCCGCAGGCAGGCAGGCAGGCAGGCAGGCAGGGGCCACACGGATGAAGCCGCGGAGGGATTGCCTACTGATGTAAACCGTGGTGGAGGGATGGAGAGATGGAGGGAAAGAAGGATGGAGGGAGAGGGGGGGTGTGTGGGTGATGACAGTGGTGGGAGACGGCGGGTCTGAGAGGGGGGGGGGATCTGGAGCTGTGGGGCAGATAAGACAAGCCCAATGTAAAGCAGCTTTGGACCGGGGGGGCTTAAGGGTACAAATCAGCCACAACCTCCTCCTGACCTACTGTCTGTGTGTGTGTGTGTGTGTGTGTACAAATATATGTGCCTCTATTGAGTATGTAGATGAAGGCTGAATGCAAATACTGGATCACTAAGACTCTATGAAAACAGTATGTGTGTGCAGAAGTGCACCTGCAGAAAGCATGTAGCATGTATGTCAGCATACTGTTGAGTGTTATGTGTAAGAATAGCTCAGTGTGTATGTTCCAGTGTGTGTGTAGAATAGCTCAGTGTGTGTATGTTCCAGTGTGTGTGTGTGTATATGTTTCTCTCTCTCTCTCTCACTCTCACTCTCACTCCTCACACAGACACACAGACACACAGACACACAGACACACACACACACAGGGCTAAGAGACAGTTTCTTTCAGTCTAATGAGGTCAAGTGGTGTTTGCTAGTGTGAGTGTGTGTGTATGTGTGTGAATGCACTGGCACACTAACCTGGTGTACTTGTCTCTGTATTCTTCCACAGAACATATGCCGTTTGTTAGTCTGGATGGTGCTTGTAGCTGTACTCTATGTGTGTGTATCTATGCTTCATATAAAACAAGCGTGTGTGTGTGTGTGTGTGTGTGCATGTGCATGTGAGTTTAATGTACTTCTCTCTGTCCTCTTCCAGAAAGCATGTGTTGTTTGTTAGACTAGTGTTTGTGTGAGTGAGAGAGAGGATGAGTAACTGTGTGTGTGTGTGTGTGTTTGTCTCTTCCCTCTTTCACAGAGATGTGTGTGTGATTGTTTCTTTGTGTTCGGCTGCGAACAAGAGCATTGTTCACTGCACTCCCGGTGTCGACTTATCGATTCTTCCCCTCCTAATCATGTTAGAGGCGGCAAGCGTACCAACCAGCTACTGCAAGCCCTACTAGCAGCTACACACACACACACACACACACACACACACACACACACACACACACACACACACACACACACAGCAGGGGAGCACAGACTACTGGCAAAGATCTGATGAGACAATGGGAACAGACTCTAGCAGCCAGAGACAGAAGAGAGAAGAAAAAGAGGGCACGAGAGACAGAGGAGAGAAGAAAAAGAACAGACAGACAGAACATGGCAAAGAGAAAAGGGCAAGTGGGCAAAGAAGGAGGTGAGCAAGGGAAGAAAGCAAGAGAGAGAGAGAGAGAGAGAGAGAGAGAGAGAGAGAGAGAGAGAGAGAGAGAGAGAGAGAGAGAGAGAGAAATCATTTTGAGTCTGGCCAAAGAACAAGCCTTCATCAGTATGGCTGCCTGTACGTGCCGTGGCTCTGTAACACACTGAGATGGGGGGGGGCGCAGGGGAAGGAGATGAGAAACACATGACTGCCCTCCCTTTCTTCTTCCTCTGTTTTTGTCTTTCGTTTTCTCTCTCTCTCTCTCTCTCTCTCCCCTCCATCTTGGTCCAGACCTAAATCACAACCATGTGGCTCCACTAACCTTGCCTGCAAACAACAGAGGGGAGGTGCATCATGGGAGTGAGCATGGCTGACGAGGCGTGCGCGTGCTGTCGGGGGCGGTCTGGGCCAGTCGATTCCTCTGTGACTGTCCAGTTCGGTATGAAGCGCGTGACAGCAGGGCTGGACCATATGGGATGTGCAGGCCGCACAAGACAGTCTAATGAAACCGTTTTTCTGCAGACAGTTACAGTTCAATAACTACGAGCTACACCACATTTCAACTCTCTCTCTGTGGTCAGGACGTCCACTTTCATCCACTTTCTTCCATGTTCATGTTCCAAAACGTCCCCTCAGGTCCATGTGCCCTCATGTAAACTCCCTTCCTAGAGTTCCAGTAGCTCCACAGCTCAGTTGAATCCTGTTTTGCGTTGTGTATGTGTGTATGTGTGTGTGTGTGTGTGTGTGTGTGTGTGTGTGTGTGTATGCGCGTGCGTGTGTGTGTGTGTGTATGTATATGCGTGCGTGTGTATGTATATGCGTGCGTGTGTGTGTGTGTGTGTGTGTGTATGTATATGCGTGCGTGTGTGTGTGTGTGTGTGTGTGTGTGTGTGTGTGTGTGTGTGTGTGTGTGTGTGTGTGTGTGTGTGTGCACACGCGCATGGCTGATTTTTTCAAGGTGTTCACAGGCATGCAAAACAAGAGCTGGACTGATGAGAACAAAATGAGTGGAAAAACTGCATCTCACACACACACACACAGGAGGCGTTGAGCTGAGGTTGCATCCTTCCCATCATGCACTGCAAGAACACTAGCATGCAGTGGGTGACAGGCCTGGTGACAGCTTTTGCTTTCATGCCACACCGACACAAACTTGAAGTTATCAAGAGCACGATGATGGGTGGAGACAACAGGAGGCACATTCTTCATTTCACCAAGGACATGACTGACCAGACTAAAATCTCCTGTGCGTGTGTGTGTGTGTGTGTGTGTAGAACAAAATGAGTGGAAAAACTGCATCTCACTCACACACACAGGAGGCGTTGAGCTGGAGGTTGCATCCTTCCCATCATGCACTGCAAGAACACTAGCATGCAGTGGGTGACAGGCCTGGTGACAGCTTTTGCTTTCATGCCACACGACACAAACTTGAAGTTATCAGAGCACGATGATGGGTGGAGACAACAGGAGGCACATTCTTCATTTCACCAAGGACATGACTGACAGACTAAATCTCCTGTGCGTGTGTGTGTGTGTGTATGTATATGCGTGCGTGTGTGTGTGTGTGTGCACACGCGCATGGCTGATTTTTTCAAGGTGTTCACAGGCATGCAAAACAAGAGCTGGACTGATGAGAACAAAATGAGTGGAAAAACTGCATCTCACACACACAGGAGGCGTTGAGCTGGAGGTTGCATCCTTCCCATCATGCACTGCAAGAACACTAGCATGCAGTGGGTGACAGGCCTGGTGACAGCTTTTGCTTTCATGCCACACGACACAAACTTGAAGTTATCAGAGCACGATGATGGGTGGAGACAACAGGAGGCACATTCTTCATTTCACCAAGGACATGACTGACAGACTAAATCTCCTGTGCGTGTGTGTGTGTGTGTGTGTGTGTGTGTGTGTATATGCGTGCGTGTGTGTGTGTGTGAGTGTGTGCATGTATATGTGTGTGTTTGTGTGTACGTGTGCGAGAAAGACACTGACAGTGAGAAACTGAGAGATAGAAAGCGAGAGAGAGAGAGAGAGAGAAACAGGGACGGATAGATACACAGGCAGACAGATAGAGTTGTGGGACTGAATACTGCATCACGGCAGGAAGAAGCCTTCAGATGGCCCGGGGAGGGGAAGGGATTACTGCGGATCCTTGAATGGCTGACACTCCAATATGCACCATCACAAGGGTGTTCTCTGAACACCAGCCCGGGAGAGACACAGGGAAACACAGCAGCCACAGACACTGCAGTGAGCCCTGAGCCCACACACACACACCATATTTTAACTGTCAGCACATGTTCATTTATGGATTATCTAATTTATTTAACTAATTAGCTACTAACTAATTTAATGAACATATGGGTCTAGACGACCCATCACCATCAGCTCAGAGCCAGTGAGATGAGTGAGACTCTGTTAGTAAGTGTCTCTATCTCGCTCTCTCTCACACACACACACACACTTCACAAAGAAATGATGTGTGGCTTCTCCTCTGTGGATGTCTTTTCACGTGTGACAGACGGCTTTCTGATGATGAGGCCGCCCAATCGGCCGCGGGAGACTCTGGAGTCCCATTCCTGTTGTGCGTCGAAGCGCTTGGGGTGGTCAGGGGATGGAGCAGCGGCCCTTTGGCTCGCCAAACCGCAGGGGAGGAATGAGTAGCCATTAGCAGCAGGGGGGACGGAGGTGCTGGATTGGGCATCGGTAGAACATGGAACTGGGCCTGACAATGTGTGTGTGTGTGTGTGTGTGGAGAGAAGAGAGAGAGGAAGTGAGATGGTGTGTAAGTGTATGGTTGCTCACCGCGTCGCTGTCGCTGGGCTGGAACTGGAAGTCTTGTGCTTTGTGAAAGACCGGGCTCTCCTGCATGAACAGCTGCTGATTGAAGTCCTGCATCACCTGCACACACACAGAAAATATGACATATGTACTTAATAATGAATGATTTAATCTACTGCAGACACAGACACACATAAATGCTCAAGAACACTGTCTCACTCAGACACACAGCGTGACACAGACACACACACACACACACACACACACAAACAAGCACGAGCACAAAAGCACACTCCAAAACACACACAGCGTGACACATGATGAATGAACTGGAGAGTGGAGGACTCTCTGGCTGCAGGTTTGTTTAGAGTCCTGAGCATTGTGTGTGTGTGTGTGTTCAAACTTCAAACACACACTCACACACAGTCCAAGGTCACTGCAGTCCCTCCTGAGATAGGTGAAGGGGTCTGGTGGCACTAATCCAGAGAACACCACAGTCGCAAACACACACAAACACACACACACACAAACACAAACACACACACACACAGAGAGAGCTCCAGGCAGTCCAAAACCCTTGCCATCTGAGAGCAGTTCTGCACCTCTGCATCTGTGTTTTGTACTACACGTGTTTACTTGTGCACACACAAACATCCCCCACACACAGTCAGACACCCCAAATGAAGAGTACAGAAAATGATTACGTGCTTGTCTGTGTTTGGGTGCGTGCATCTGCATGTGTGCTACAAATTATGTGTCTGTCTGTGTGTGTGTGTGTGTGTGTGTGTGTGTGTGTGTGTTGGAACAAGTGTGGGTGGCAAATGTGTGATTTCTTCACTGGGGATTGGCTAATGAACAGCTGGAAAGAGACTTTTATTTTTCTGGGAAGTAAGAGTGAATCTACAATGACGGAAAACAGAGAGAGAGAGAGAGGCGCTCTGTGAGTGTGTGTGTGTGTGTGCATATGTGCATGTACATGTGTGTGAGTGCTTGTGTGCATATGTGCATGTGCATGTGTGTGAGTGTGTGCATATCCGTGTGTGTGTGTGTGTGTGTGTGCGCATGTGTGTGTGGGGAGGGGGGCTCTGACTCACGCGGCTGGACTTCTCCAGGAGGAACTGGAAGGTGCTGTGGACGGCCTGGAAGGCCTCCAGTTCCGTTCGGCAGAAGGAGATCAAATAATCCTTCACATGGTCATACACATTCCCATCCAGAGCCTAGGAGAGAAGGGACAGAGAGAGAGAGAGAGAGAGAGAGAGAGAGAGAGAGAGAGAGAGAGAGAGAGAGAGAGAGAGAGAGAGAGAGAGAGAGAGGAGAGAGAGAGAGAGAGAGAGAGAGAGAGAGAGAGAGAGAGAGAGAGAGAGAGAGATCAGTTTTTCAGTCCAATCCAGAGGAGGAGTCTGGAGAGGAGGGAAGGTCTGTGGTTTCCTCCCTCCAAACAAACCTGTGAGGAAAATGTTTCTTTTTGCCATTGCAATCTCCAGCCCAGACCTGAGCAAATCGGAGAGGGGGGGGGGGTGCGAGTGTGTGTGTGTGTGTGTGCAAGTGTGTGTGTGTGTGTGTGTGTGTGTGTGTGTGTGATAGAGAGAGCGAGAGGTAAAGAGGTGATGTTTAGCTTTGCCTGTGTAATCTTTGGATGGGAGCGCAGTGCTCCAGCAGCAGTGGCAGTGGCAGCTGGGAGAGGTTGGAGAGTTCAGATTCCACAGCCTCAACATGCAAGAACAAAACTCAAGAGTCGCTTTCTTCCTTTTCGCTCTCTCTCTCTCCTCCCCTCTTTTCCTCCTCCTCCTCTCTCTCTCTCTCCCCTCTCCTCTTTGTCCTCCTCTCTCTCACTCACTCACTTTCTTTTCATCGGCATCCAAACACTTCACAGACCACAACAGTCAAAAACCCAAAACGACTCTTTCTCTCTCTCTCTCCATCTCCCCCCCCAGCCCTCCCCCTAATCGACAGCAGTTGTACAACACAACACGCAAAAACAAACTTCCCCACTCGCATGCTTACTCCATTTCAACTGAGTGGTTGCATTTCCCTGCAGCGCAAGAGTAATGTCTAGGCCTCTAAGTCTAGACAGCCACTCCTCCCTATCTTTCTCTCTCTCCCTCTCTCTTTCTCTCCCTCTTTCCCTCGTTCACCCAATCCTTCAATCAGGAGCCACTTCACACACAGATAGGTGCCTAGATTCCTGTGTCTGCGTGCACGGCTGCATTGCCTTTGTGTGTATGGGGGTGGGGGGGGTGGGGAGAGTTAAGGGAGACAGAGTGTGAATGTGTATGTGTGTGTATATATGTGTCTGTGTGTATATGTGTAAACTTGAAACAGCATCAAATGACAGGAGAAGAGCAATCACCTCAAACTCCACTCTTCAATCTGTCAACATGGCCCTGAGTCTCAGTGGAACACAGATCTAAGGCAAGCAGAGCCCTTGTGCACAGTAAGAGAGGGCACGATGAAATGAGAGAAGTGTGTGTGTGTGTGTGTGTCTCGGGAGACGGATGTAATGCAGCATAAATAAGCATGCTTCCTTCTGATAGGGTCTTGAGGCACTCCTGGCTGCACAGTGATTTGTGGCTGCTGTCTCTCCACAGGACCAGAGGGAACCTGAGCTTCCTGGCTTTGTCAAGGGGAAGGCACAGAAAACTGCAAACACATGGGCGCCTATGTGCCCCTGTACACACACGCTCGCACACACGCACGCTCGCACACACACGCACACGCACACACACACACACAAAAAGCAGATTCACCCTAAAGAAGAGGGCTATGATTAGTTACGCCAGAGCATTTTTCCACAATGCAATTTCTCACGTCGCAAACAAGTCAATCAGTTGCCATGCAACGCCATGGCAGCAGAACACAAATACCAATTTACACCTGAGCCCCTCTACTGCAACCACACACTAATGAGTTCCCCTCATTTGTGAACACACACGCACACACACACACACACACACAGTGACCATTACACATGCACACAGGGGAAATTAAGTCAGAAGACATGGCGGTGATTTGGATGTGTGTTAGCTACTGCTCTTTAACTGGTGAGAGCTGAGTGGGCTCAATCAAGGCTGGTCAGCAGACTAGAATAACATGCCGCTGTGAGACGTCAGCGCTCTGTCCAAACGCTCTAAGTAGCCATGAAACACAATGGGCTCGACCGCAACACGGCGCACTCACACCTACATACAATCATGCACCCACACACATACACAAACACATGCGCACTCTTTTAAACAATGGTTTGTGTGTGTGTGGATGTGTGAGAGAAAGATGACGAAGTTTGGGATTTAGGGGGAGGGGAATTCCAGCGAAGGGACTTTTGGTTGTTCTGTGGCCGGACCCCACCTCTCCACTTCATCTAGGTCTACTCCGCTCCTGCCTGCCTTTTAAGGCAGTCGGCCTCAAACACCAGCAACGAGGCCAAAAACAAATAATGACGTGCACGCACACGCAGTCACAGGCACTCAAGCACACACACACACACACACACACACACACACAGTCGAGGAATTTCTTAGCAAGCACATGTGGACTGCTATGTGCCACTGCGCTAATAACCGCAACCATTTGCCCACAAGTCCCAGTGGCCTCTCCACACATCAGAGGCCAGAGCCTAAGCCACTGTTCCACAATAAAGTCACAGTGCCCACAGTGGCTGGCTGACTGACTGACTCACTCACTCACTGACTGACACTGGGCTTTAGGCACTCGGCACCGGGAGCTACATGTCTGACAACAGGGGGAGTCCTTGAGCATCTCAGAGTGTCTGCGTCAGCTCTTTTCTCACCATGCGACCCAGGAATGGACAGACGGAGAGCATAGGAAACGAGGGAGAGAGAGAGGGAGAGAGAGTAAGGGAGAGAGAGAGGAAAGGAGGTGGGCAGGAAGAGGAAAAGACCAGAAAGAGAGAGAGAGTAAGGAAAATCAGTAGATGAGATGGACCTTTTATCCTGCCGCTCTCCTCTCCTCCTGATGCGTGTCTGCCTGCAGAGCACCTAAGCTGTAAGCCTCCGTGCTGGACAGGACTGGGCTGGAACACTGGGCAGCGTGCTGCAGGCCAGCTGGCTGCCCAGGGGCCCGCTCTAAGCCCCAGCGTCCAGCCATCAATTATTCACCAGCACACCCACAAGGTCTCCTGCCGTGGGGGGATTAAGAGCTCAGGCGGCTCCCAAGCACTGATCCCAGACCAGCCTAACTCATCCTCCACCAAAGCTTCACCACAATGGGCAGTAATGAGGTGTCTGTCCCCAGACCTGCCTGCTATGTGGGCCAGGATAATGATGTGCTGTACATGGGTAAGGACGGGGCCGGGATAATGATGTGGGGATGTGCGGAAGAGTCACGCACGGCTGCTCTGCACCGGAACGCAACCAGCAACCACCACCAGGTCCACTCAATCACACTAATGCTGTTTAAACGCCTGAGTGCTCCCATCACAGGTACATTGCTGCTTCTCTGAATGAGAATGAAAGCCTGCACGCATGCAAGAGAAAGGGGGAGGAGAGAGAGAGAGAGAGAGAGAGAGAGGCCATTAAACATTCCTTTTAACTTGCAAACAGCTTCTGTGTGTGCTTTATGGCGCATGCCGTAGATGACAGTCTCTCTTTTCCTTGGACTAGCGTCAAGCGCACACCCAACTTTTCAACACCGGCCAAATGAGCACAGGAGAGACCAGCAGGCACCGGTGCAGGGCGCTCCAGCTTCCCGGCTAGATGGCTGGCTGTCACCCGCGAATGCTCCGGTCATCACTCAAACCCGATTGGCCCTCGCGCCGCCCGTCTCTCTGTGGACAGATGGCTCGGGGCCCTGTCCGGATGAGTTGTGGGGGAAAGAGCGTGCACTGGCTGTAAACGGAGCCGGAGAAAATGAGGAGTCACCGTGCTGCTTCTCCGAGCGTTCCTCCAGTGTTCCTCTAGTGTCACGTCTCACTCCTGCCTCTGACCGCGGCTCTGGTGAACATCTCACTCCGGATGTCGCCGCACTCCTCCAGTGGACGTCTCGCCCCGAGCTTGACCGTACTTTTGGACCCCAGTTTCACCAGAGACTCGGCCGTGCGGTGATCTGGAGCTAAATAAGGACGTGATCCGAGGTCCCGGCCCAGAGATTCCACAGATCTGTTTGTGCTGGCAGTGAGCTCCACAATCGTCCAAAAACAAGCCCCCTGAACACTTGGCCCACGCACAGCGACCAGAGAACGGCCACCAAGAGCTTTAAAGGCACCGCCTGCTGGACCAGCCTCAAACCTCGGCCTCGGGGGTGGGGGTGGGGGGCTATTAGATGAGAGGTGTTGGCTGTGTTCAGGGCAGTTGGGTTGGAATGGCAGAAGGGAGGAGAGGGGAGGAGGCCGCAGCCTGGCCTGAGTGCTTCAGGGGGCCTAACTGGAGAGGACAGCACAGCACAGCACAGCACTGGGACATGACCCGTGGGAGCAGGCCAGAGAGCGCCACATACCAGACATGCTTCCCTCACTCACACACACACACACCATTCTCTCTCTCTTGTGCATACACACACAGAGTCCCTTCTCTCTCTCGTGCACACACACACAACACACACGCAATCCTTTCTCTATTTCGCTCTCAAACAATCTCTTGCTCCCATGACACATAAATGGTCACACACATGTGAATGATTTCTCTCTTCCGTGCCAATTCAATAGACATGTTTTACTTCTCACGCAGCGCAGCTCAGCTCAGCTCTCTCCTCCCAGCCTACTTGAGTCCAGTCCACTAGCTGGACATGTCCACTAGCTTTAATCCCAGAGGTGTGGCTAATGTGCTGAGGTGAGGAGACGATGCCATGATGTCAGCGACTCCATCACGCAGAACATGACTGGGCATTTCTGAGTCATCCTCTACAGTCAATGACATCATGAGCCAAACGTGCATCCTTCTAGACAGCTGATATTTAAATAAGAGTGTGTGTGTGTGTGTGTAGGTGCAGTCACAGACAACTGATATTTAAATAAGAGTGTGTGTAGGTGCAGGCACAGACGGGAAAGTTAAGGCAGAGCACGTCCAGTCACGGCGTCATCCAAGTGACCTATGCTTAAGAGGCCCCCAAACAATGACGCACCAGTCACACCGGCGCTGAGCTACCAGCCGAGCGTGTCCTGAGTGTGTGAGTGCTCATCAATGTGTCTGTGTGTGACACCCTGTAGACACGTCAAACTTGCAGGAGAAGGGCCTCATTCTTCTACCAATGTCTTGTGTGTGTGTGTGTGTGTGTGTGTGTGTGTGTGTGTGTGTGTGTGTGTGTGTGTGTGAGGGACAGGGGAGGTGTGACCTCTTGAACTCCTGTGGGAATGAGTCACTAAGAGAGGGGAGGTTGGAAGTCAGAGTGAGGTGGGTAAAGATGAGAGGAGGAAGTGAAAACAAGGAAGTGCAGACGTGAAGTGGACAAAGGTCAGGAACAGAGTGGACCTGAGAGGCAGGAGAGTAGAGGAAGAGAGAGGCCCGTCATCTCACCTTGATGCAGCTGATCAGGTCGGTCTGGTAGTAGCGGTCCTGGTGGGCGTTAGCCGCGGCTAGCGTTAGCAGGTACTCATTCCTGGCGTGGGTGGCCTTGGAGTTACAGTCGTTCCTCTTGGCTTTTAACTGGGAGACAGAGAAAGACAGATTAATGTGTATGCATGGTGTGTGTGTGTGTGTGTGTGTGTGTTGGAGAAGAAAATTATTAAACAGAAGGTAAGAAAGGAATAGGAGAACAACGATCTGGGCTTGTACAAGCGCAAACCCAAGCCAACCACCCGTGTGTCTTGTTGCCATACACAGTGAAAGAGAGAAAGGGAGTCTGGCAAGGGCTTCTGCTGGGAGATTACACTCAAAGGGAGGCATCGGGGACCGATGGGTCTGGGCTTTGGTCTGCGGATAATACTGATCTGGGCTCAGCTCGAAAGGCCCAGGTGCAGCTGAGCCCCCAGCAGATGAGTGTCAGGCGTGAGAGAGATGAGAGCGTGTGCGACACACACACACACACACACAACCAACAACAACAACTCAGAGGAAAATGGCTCACTTTCATTTCACCCTCTGATCAGAGGAAAGGGAAGGGAACGAAACAGAGAGAGAGATTGAGAGAGAGACAGAGAGAGAGGGTAACGATACCTACCTTCACGCTGGCTTTCTGTAAACTTATCCTGGACTGGAAGAGCCCCAGCTTTGACCTGTGAGAACGCAAGGAGGGGGTCAGGGCGAGAGAGCAGAGAGAGAGTGCGAGTTAGAGCTGAACAGACATCATCAATCAAACCCAGATCAATCCCACTTTACAGCCATGGGCCTGGGCCAGGCAGCATAAATCAGTGCATCAGGCCCAGCATGAACCTGTGAGAACAGCCCAGCGGCCGCTGTAAATCCTCCCCCAGGCTTGGCCCGCCACACGCTCCGCAGCAGTTAAGATACTACTCTTTATGAGCAGCTCAGGCCTGGAGACGGCCAGGGGGTAACTAATGGCCTCGGTGTGTGTCTGTGTGTGTTTGTGTGTGTTTGTGTGTGTGTGTGTTTGTGATTATGTGAAAGACGGTGTGCAGAGCTGTTCAGACTCAAACTGTGAAGGACTGTTTCTTTTTTCTGAGATTATCTAGTGTGGTTGTATGTTATGTTATGTTATGTTATGTGTGTGTGTGTGTGTGTGTGTGTGTGGAGTGCATGAATATGTGTGCACATATGAGAATCTATTTCTATTCTATTATATGGAAGTCGCTCTTATCCTGAGACAATCTTGAGAGGGCTCCATGTTTATGTGCAGGTACACATTTAATATAGTATGCATTATAATGGAGTTTATTTTTGCTCACAGGCATTGAGAAACGACCTCCTGATGTCCTCCTACCCAATGGGGACAGCTTGGGTGTATCAGCTGATCCTCGCAACCCCTCAGCCCCCAACAGGTAATTTCAATTCCTGTCCACTTTGCGCTGAGTAATAAAATGCAGAGCTGGGCTGACCGTCCGATCAATACGGACTCTGCCAGCCAGCACACCGTTCCTGGAGGCCGACCTCTTACTCGCTCGCTCCTCGCTCCATCCCTCGTTCCCTCCCTCCTTCACTGAGCCTGTCACTTCTCCTGTCACTCTCTCGCTCGCTTTCCTGTCTCTCTTGGCAGCTCTTGTCCTGCTGAATGCGGTCTGTCCAGCAGAAGAGTGGCGGCGGCGCTGACCTGACTCAGACCTTGCTTCCTGTGAGTTAACAGGTCAACACAAAGGTGTTGGGAATTCCAGCCGGCGCTGCCCAGTGGACTTTTTAAGCCGTGAGGCAATTGTGCGCTGAATCTCTAATGACCATGACTGGACTGGGGGGGGGGACCAGCCTGTCTTGTTCTGTTGCTCCAGCATTAGCGATTCAATCCATAGCGGGTGCAAAAAAGGACACGCTTCTGAGATTTTAATGGCGCTATCTGGTCAGGCATAAATCTGGGACAGCCCCAGGAGCTACTGGCATGAGCGGCCTTCTTCCCTGTCGGGCGCTAACTGGCCGGGCTCCTAGGTGCGGTTAGTGGTTAGTGTTCTCCCCATTGCGAGGACGGGCGCAGCGAGGCGCGGCACCTACTTGGCTTCGATGTCGGCCTTCTCCCGGACGGCCTGGGCCATCTGCTCCAGCTCAAAGTACTTCTTCTTGGACTTGGCCAGGTCCTTGACCGAGTCCTGCAGCTCCGTCTGGATGCGGCCCAGCTGCTCGATGCACTAAACACAGAGGGCAGACAGGGGGCGCTGTCAGCAGGGGGTTGGGGGGGGTCATGGGGGTGGCAAACACCACAACGGGCACTCTGCCATAACAGGCAATCTGCTGAACTACTCACAGACGTACACATACACGCTGTCACACATGCACACACACTTCAATGAAACTACAATGCTCAACAACCTCACAACAATCGAGACAGAAATAGTGTTTTTCTCTCTCTTGCTCTTTCTCTATCTGTCTCTCTGTACCCTTTTTAGCTGCTGCTCCTTGTAGAGCCGGACGGTTTTGGCTGGATCTGTGATGTCGTTTTTGTAGTTCTCAAAGACGTTGATGCGCGACTGCGTCACCTGGACCGTGCCCTCCAGGTAGGCCCTCCACACCGCATACACATTCCTACAGCAGAGAGAGAGAGAGAGAGAGAGAGAGAGAGAGAGAGAGAGAGAGAGAGAGAGAGAGAGAGAGAGAGAGAGAGAGAGAGAGAGAGGAGACGGGAGAGAGAACTGAATAATCTCAGCACGTACAAGGCAGATCCCACACACAGGACACACACACACACACACACAGCCTCCCTCAAGTGCATCAATTTCTAGCACATCCATTTCCATTTGACAGCCAAAATAAAAAACAGAACAAATCAAGCGTGCAGATCAACAGACAGGGAGGCTGCACTGCTAACACAGGGAAGAACAAAAACACCGCTCACACTGGGCCAGGTAAAAATCAGAAACCACACTCACCTGTAGTCTGTGTGTTGGTCGTCAGGTTTGATCCCGGGCCAATCCCTCTTCAGGTACTGGCTGGCCAGCTTTTGCAGAGCCTAACACACAAACACACACACACAAAGAGAGAAAACAGAGACGAGACGTTAGATAATTACTGTCACGTAACAGCTGGCCTGGAATTAACATGGTCATAGACCCAAGTCACAAGTGGCTCCATGAGCTGGCATACGCCTGTACTGTATTGGAGGAGCCTTCAGTGTAAAGGGGCGTGTTGCATGAGAGACTGTCATTGTTGGCGCGGCAACAGGGAGCATAACTCAGAGCATCAGATCAACACCAGCGCAGATTGGGGGGGCATGTGTGTCTTCTCACGGCCCACACCATAAACAGCCATCAATTAAAGCAGCATAAAAGACAAAAACAACAGCAGTCACACAAATATCCTCCCCCCCTCTCTTTTGCAATCAACCATTTACACACACACACACATGAACACACACACACACACACTCTCTCTCTCACGCTCAATCAACTCCTCATACAGCACACACAAACATAGGCTGGAGGCCCAAGCGTGGAGCCAGGGCCATATGTTTGCACAGTGCTGGAGGGGGAGCGTATGGGGAGGCTTCAGTGGGAAAGTGGAGGGCATTAAAAAGAGCCCCGCTCCAAACCGAGAGGAACCACAAACACATAACAACCCCCATTCTCTCCTCTCTATACCTCCATACAGATGGAGTGGGGGGAGGGGGGGAAACACACACAAACACAACAACAACAAAGAGAAAACAATCTGAAAGCTTCAGTTGGTCCACTTCATCCTGAGGTCATTAGGCAGCCACTGTTCTCACCGGCGCACCCCACAGAGAGAGGAGGTGGAGTGTGTGTGTAAGTAAGTGTGTGTGTGTGTGTGTGTGTGTGTGTGTGTGTGTGTGTGTGTGTGTGTGCGGAGAGGGACAGATTAGCAGGCTGTTATCCGTGGAACTTTACCGCTGCATAAACATGGCACAGCTACGTCAGTGCCACCTGCCAGTCTTGCCTGTGTGCCACACATGGGCACAGAGTGGGCTACTAGGAGCCAGCGGGCAGGACTGGGCCCTGATGCACGGGAATCAGAGGGATCCAGAGAGACTGGCCACGGCTGGTTTTGAGTGACGAGATCCACACGCACACACACACACACACACACACACACACACGCTCAGAGGCTTCTCTAGGCTGATCCTGACAGATCCTTCTCTAATCACTGTTTCTATTTTAAACAGGAGATGAAAATGATGAACTCAGCCATTAAGTCATGGGTCAGCTATGTGTGTGTGTGTCTGTCTGTGTGGTGAATGAATGAGTGAGTCTGTATAGTGAGTACTCTGTGTCTGTGTCTATTCTGGTTTCCTCCCGCAGCACAGTATGGGCATTACCTACACAAACACACACACACACACACACACACACACAGAGGAGGTAGAAGAATGAGGCCCTTCTGTAAGTTTTACATGTCTAAGGGGGTGTCAAGCCTGCTGACTTGGGTGGAGTGTAAGAGAAGGAGGGAGAGAGGAAGAGTGTGTGTGTGTGTGCGTGTGTGTGTGTGCGTGCGCGGGAGAAAGAGAGGCCTTTCAGCAGGCTCTAAAAGCCCAGTGATCAGCTGAGCTTACGTCTTTTATTTACCTTCCTTCTCCTCCTCTTTCAGTACCGCTTAAAATAACCAACACACACCCAGTCTCCACACAGACACACAAACACACACCTCTCCACTATGCAGTTTTCTGTCTTTGAGTGTGTATCTGTGTGCAACACACACGCACACACACGCACCCAGGGGAGGGTGTTTACAAAGCACACATACCAAAAGCAGGGATGAAAAATAAGGAGAGAAGAGAAAGGAGAGTCTGTGAGGCCACATCTGCCTCAGCACTCTGCTATTCACATTCTCTCCCTTCACAGCTCTCTCTTTTCCCCGCTCACTCTCTCTGTCCCTCTTTCCCTCCCTCCCTCTCTCTCGGCCTCTCTCTCTCTCTGTACTTGAGATGCGGAGGCCCCAGGCCGGTAAGCTCCAAGATAGCCCTGGCTCGCACTGGACTGACAACGGGATAACGGTTCTTGTCTGTGTGTGTCTGTGTGTGTGTGTGTGTGTGTGTGTGTGTGTGTGTCTCTGTGTGTTTGTTGTGGGGCTATATTCAGACCTAGTCTTAGTCTAGGTGTAGTTGGCTCTAGTTGTTGTGTTTTGAGTCTAGTTGTTATGTGTGATGAGGGTTAAGTGAGAATGTCGAGTGATAAATTGGTGATATGAATTTAATTTTAGATTTTACGACCTGACTCAGGTGACAAAAGGAAGGAAGTGTGTCTGTGTGTATCCATTTGTGCGTCAGTCTGCACGTAAGCTCTCCCATGTAGCGCAATAACCTTGGTCAACAGGCCTTACCAATGCACGTTTTTGGAACTTAAATCACCACAAAACGTGCACAGACGGACAAACACACTTGACTGGGGCAGAGAGCAGGAAAGAAATTAGCAGGCTCCGTGTGTGTGCTTGTGTGTGTGTGAGAGAGAGTGACAGTGTGTGTGTGAGAGTGAAAGAGAGCAAGCCAGGCTGATCTGACACTGACAAATGACAGAGTGCGCTAAAGCACACCCTAAAAAAAGAGCTGCCAATTACAGCTCTTGTCTTGCAAATCAAGTTTTACAGTAGAGGAGCCGACGCTTTATCTCGCCAAAAATCAGAGCACGTCATCGTTAGCTTTGTTTGGCTAATTTGCCCGTAGTCAGCGCTGTGGTTTGGACTTCACCAAACGGCAAATGTACAAGCTGAGGGTGACCTTTACACCTGCACTCTTGGCAAAGGAGGTGGAGGAGAGAGAGAGGAGCAGGATGGTGGGAAAACTCAGCCCCAGACTGGCCCACACTGAGATGGAGGATAGTGGCATATGCGCTGGGTGGATGCCTGCCCCTCGTTCCCCCCCGGCTCCAGTGCCCATCGGCTCCTTGAGGGTCCGTGGGGCCCCTGAGTATCCTGGTCAATTGCTCTCCTGTTTGTGTGAACCACCGCCAATGTGCACAGGTAATCACACCTCGTCTACTCAAAGTCCACCTGCCGCTTGACAGCCCATTATCATGGTGACAGACCTGTGGGTGTGTGTGTGTGGTTGTGTGTGTTTGTGTGTGTGTCCATGCTGTGTGGTCTTGGGGTAAAATGACACCGGTAGAAAAACCACCAGAACCCACCAGGCTTCTTCAGAGCAGAGACAGGAAAGAGACCATATGTGACAACGTAAACATAGTTTTGGGGGCTCAAGGAATATACTCCACGGAAAAGCCTCTAAAGCTTCTAGCACCTTCTGTGTTTATAAGTGCCACTTAAATCACACGGGGTGTGTGTAAAGGCCTTCTCCGTGTGTGGTACTCACTTCCCCTCTGACGGCCTGCGAGCGGACAGGGCAGGACGCGCGAGGAGCCAAGCGGAACCCAAACAGCATGTGCATAGTTTCTCACGCTCCTGCTCGCCGTGTCATTAGCTGCTCTCCTCCGCTCTGCTGACAGAAGGGCTCTGGCACAGGGACTGCTTTATCTCACGGCTCTCCATCAGACAAATCCAACAGGCATTCTGGGTCTGAGCGCTCACTCCAGCCCAACCGACAGATGGGCAATGGTGGGATAATAGGTGAGGCGGTTTAATGGTGGAAACCATAGACATCTTCATTATTCACTATTAAAGCCCAAACACAAAACAATAGATGTTTGTGCTGACATATAGTGCTAAATCAATATTTAGTGCTTTTATGTACAAATATATATAAGATGTAGCGTATAGTTTCATGTTAATGTCAGCCATCATGATGTAGGACACAGTTGAAAATAAAACAGGTTTCATTTTCATCTATGCCATTTCATGCACAGTAATTTGGCTTTTACTCTTTGGCTCACACAAAGTGCAGAAACCACAAGGTGTGGCTGCGAAGTGAGAAAACCTCAACGATCAGCTTCTGTGTCAAACAGGAAGTTCTGTCTGACACAGGGTATGAGGTCATGCGACAGTCTCGGACAGAGTCGTCAGCAGGTGGGGTCAGGCATCGCTCCTTAAATATGGGTCAAAAAACACAGACTTGCACCAAACAAAAGATTTGTGGCATTATTTACCAAGGGGAGATTAAAGGCGCTAATCTGTAGCTGGGGGTTATGAAGGCTAGGGGTGACCATAGACAGAGGATTGATCATAATCAAGCTAAACACCAGTTGAGTAAACATTAATGAAATAGGTCGATCACTCCTGATAATGACGACTTAAAACAAGCAACCATGAAAAAAACAATGGCTTTGGTAATGGTGACCAACTCGATTGTTCTAGTGTGTGACCTTGAACATCCTCTTAAGGAGATGGTGTATGGGGGCCAAGAGACCTGTGCCCTCCCCCACCTCTCCCCCCCAGGCACAAGAGGCGAACAGTCCAGACTGGTGTCTGGGACACAGGGTGTGGGACAGGGGCAGGTCTTACGGAAACACCAGTAATACACTGAACCAACGGTCCTGAAACACACACATTCAGCACATACTTCCTGTTTTTGTTGGGTTACTGGGGTGTTGAAAGGTAGGTTTGCCCGCCAGGATATCCTGCACAGACCAGGCAACTCAGAGAAGAGAAGAAAGGAGAGTGAGAGCGAGAGGGAGAAGGTGAGGAGAGAGAGAGAGGGGCACAAAGCCAACGCATGTGCAGGTTTACTATCCTGATGTGGCGGACATAAAGGGCAAACTGAGACTGTTAAGGGGAAGTTTTGATGGCGAAGTGACATCACAACAATAGCAGTGTGTGATGCACCATTATGGTTGAATGAATGGGCAATCTGCATAAAATGTAAAAGAAAAGAGGAAATTCTGCATTCAGTTCTGACAATATTGGAGGCTATTCCACAATCTGAAAGGACATCTCCACTTAAACCATGCTGGTTGACACAGGCTTTTGTCCTTTCTTTGAAAAGGAAAATGATAAAATGATGAAGCCATAAAAAGGGGGAGACCGTGCCAGACATTTAAGTATCAATCTCCTACTCCACTACTCCCTCTCAAGCTACTTAACAAGCCGATTGCTTCAACCACTTCCTCTCTGGTGCCCCTCACCTTCCCTTCTTTTCGCCTTTACATCACTCTCTTTCTTTCCCATCTTCCCCCATCCCCTTCCTTCTCCTTTCATTCGGTTTTACCTATTGCAGTCGTCACTTTAAATCTGTCACTCAATCCGTCTTTCACACAGCTCGTCCTGCCATGTTGACAGTCAGCAGGATATCCAAACACATAACCAGTAATAACATTAGAGTTAGATGGGGGTGTGCTGTTTGTGAGGCTTAAATGCATATTGACTTTAACCCCCCAGCCATTATGCCGAGTCAGCAAGAGAAGGAAAGAGAGAGAGAGAGAGAGAAGAGAGAGAGAGGGAGGGAGGGAGGGAGGGAGAGAGAGAGAGAGAGAGAGAGAAGAGAGAGAGAGAGAAAGATAGAAAGAGAGAAAGACAGAGCAGGGAGGTTGGGTGCCAGCTCAGCATTTAGCTGGGAAGATTAAAACAACAGGATCTCAGCCTTTCCTGTGGCCGGGCTGACGGGAGGAAGCTCTGCACCACGGCGACTGTGCGTGGAGCATGTGCACAACACGCCGTGGTGGAAACCCAGAGAGAGAGACGGCGCAAAGCAACAAGCAAAGAATGGGCAACCGACAGAGACAAATGAACAGGTAGTGTGTGTGAGTGTGTGGAGTGGAGATAAGGGAGATGAATGAGGGAAGAGACTAAGTGAGCTAGGAGACCAGCGGGAGAGAGCCAGCGTGGAGCAGAGCAGAGGGAGGCCGGGAGGAGGAGGAGGAGGAGAAGGAAGGGCACTGGGGTCGGCCGAGTGAGTGTTTGCAGAGGCAGCGTTCCGTGGCGTTGGAGGTCCACGTCGCTCTGGACCGGCCCGGCCCGGACTGGCCCTCCTGTTCACACACACACACACACGCCACACAGTCTCCCCTTTGTGCTTTGTGCCCTGCTCCCCACTGCGGGTCAGCTTCCAGAACCGGCCCTGCCCTTCTCACATGGGCACAATGGGGGCATTGAACTGGCAAAGCCATTGATGAAGTTTCCAGAAGCTTCCCCGGGCCTGGCATATCTGCCCTTCTGGTCCCAAACCAATCCTGCCACCATGTCCAGTAACCCCCTGCGCCCCCACGCTCCCAACACCTCCACCTCACCAACCAGCAGGGGAGGACAGAGATCCCGGACTACCCAGCTCTGGGGCCTCAGTCTGGGGCACTGAGACGAGGGGAGTCTGGCCTCTGGCCCTCTGGGTGGACGTCATTCAAGAGGAGGACCTCTGGCTCCCCAGTTGGCATGGAGCTGAAGGTCCTCAATGGCTCTCAGCAAAGCAAAGCCAGGACCACAGAGAACCCTGGCATCTGGAGAGGGCGGCCATAAAACATAAGAGGCGCTGAATGCCAGCACACGTCTACCTCAGCGCAGCGCCAGCAAACTCTGGCGTCCTCTACCACACAACTAGAATGGAGGTGGTGGGGCGGCGTGCTGGGCTCAACTCACGGTCTGATTTCATTGAGTTTTGTGTTTGTGTGTGTGTGTGTGTGTGTGTGTGGCGTGAAGATCTAACTGCCTTCACACACATTCTGGTAGTCATTAAGCCCCATGCAAATCTGGTTGAGCTTGATTTGCCCCAGGATCGATGCCAAACTGGCACTTTTCCCTCAAGTAAAAGAAAGAAAAAGAAAAAAAGAGAAAAGAAATAAAAGAGCGAAAGAAAGAAAGACAAATGGAGAGCGAGAAAAGGGACCTGGAGCCTGTTAGTGCGAGACCCTCTAATTGACTGTGCTTGTTTATTGGCCTCAGGGCTTCTTCCAGTTCAACAGTCCAACTCCAACGCTAACGCTAACGGCTACATCACGAGACAAGCTGCGCCGCTAACGGACTGCTCGGCCGAACCCGAGCGGCAGCCCTGGAGCATAAGGTGACCATGTGTGCTCTTTGGTGAGGTTGGTTAAAACAACTGTTTCACTTTCTGAGCGGGATCGGGTTCCACAACAATCCCCTGATCCGGTTTGGGTCGAGTTATCGCTTCACAATGAGGCCAGGCCTTCTTGTCATGCATAATCTATGGCTCCAGTAAGGAGTTTGGGGGGGGGGGTTATGGTGGAGGAAGAGGGTCACCTCAGAGCCCCAGGCTCTCTGCTCACCATATGTTTCCTGCTCGCTCTCGTGTTTCTGAGGAGAGGGGGATGAAGTCAGGGAAGAGAGTGGGCCGGAGAGACTGGGAGTCCTGATGCAGCTCAGCAAAGGAGACGCAGAGCTCTATAAAAAACAAGCCAGGCTGTCGGCCATACGTGCCATGGCGTATGCACGGGTGCATGCTTGTGCGAACTGAAAGTCAGAGTCCATAAATAATGATCTTCCTCAAGGGGGAATGGAGGGGTGTACAAGTGTGCTGCTTTCCACTCAGGATTGACAAGGAAGGATTTGAATGTATCTTAGCTGAGAGGAGGCGAGTTTTTGCAGGGTTTATAGACGTGTTTCATTCCTGTGGGGATTTCAGCTAGAGTAGACTCTCCGGCCGGGCCGCCGATTCCTGGTGTGGTGGTGGTGTGAGGGGTGGGACTGGATTTCTTGCTGGGCCGGTCCCTCTCTGACAGAGGAGTCTGAAGTCTGGAGTGGCCGAGCTGATCAGGCCATTGTTCCCCTCTCGACCTTTCACCTTTGCCTTGCTGACAAACAAACACCCCCCCCCCCCAAACCCAACCAAGACGGTGTCAATGCTGGTTAGGACCACAGAGTGCAATCTGCAATCTGAAAACTGCTGCCCTGATTAAAAAAAACAATGCAACTGATCTCAGTTGGTATTCTGTCTAATGGAATGGAACAGAAATGTCTAAGTGACCCCAAAATTTTGAACGGCAGTGTACATCTGCTCCCAAGCACCCACACTCGCTGGGCCAGACAGCTTCAGGCTTGGCTACACTTCTGTGCTTTATGCCTGGAGCCAAAAATCCTACACATTTTAAAGAGGATACAGAGGAGCCACACACACACACACACACACACACACACACACACACACCACACACACAGCCCTAGCTGCCAATGGCATCTGGCTGATGGGTGCTGGCACGTGGTCAGTGTTTTAATGGAGATGGGTTGGGGGTCTAATAACTGTATTAAAGCCTGTGAAGTGTGTGAAGAGAGGACACAGGGGGCACATGAGCCAATCTATAATACTGGCCATGCTATTTCCTGCCAGCCTGATTAATGCAGTAGGAGGGAGGGGCTATTTATCATGGTGTACAAACACAAACACACACACAGGGTTACCATTTTGTGTTGAATCAATGGGTTTTCACACCAGATGATTTTTTTTATGCCGTAGGGAAATGTTATGATGTACAGAGAACATGCAGAGGTCAACATGAGCGGGAGAGGCCGATCGATAGAGACAGGACGCCAGGCTGGAACAGAGTGGGATGGAAAGTCTCTTGCACCCAACACTAATCATACACATCATTTTACCCGCTCAAACATACAAACACAGACCGATCGACAGACACAGACACACACACACACACACACACATTATGTCTCTCATTATGGCCTCACTAGGGTAAGCACTTTCGGTCCTGTCTGTTCCCAAAGCCAGTTTTTTCACATCTGACCATTACCATGGAGACAGCACCTGGTGCCTACTACACACCATCTTGTGCTTGTGGCAAAGAGGAACGTAAAGGAGGAGAGGAAATGAGGGAGCGAGTGAGAGAGAAAGAGGGAAAGAGAGAGGGAGAGCGAGTGAGAGAGAAAAAGAGGGAAAGGGAGAGGGAGAGCGAGTGAGAGAGCAAGAGAGGGAAAGCAAAGCACTCCTAATTCTCACAGGTGCACTTGGCACATGCACAATAGACAGTCATTTAGCAAACAGTCAACAGCCCAACGACCACCATACAGCACACCGTCTGTGTGTAGGACCCATGAGCCATTCTCAACACAGGCCCCTTGAGTGAGCACAGGGTGGTCAGTGTGTATGCTTACACCTGCGCTTGCATCATTAACATGAGTGAGTCTGTCTGTGTGTGTGTGTGTGTGTGTGTGTGTGTGTGTGTGTGTGTGTGTGTGTGTGTGAACGTGATCTGGATTCAGATGTGTTTGACAGCTTTTTAAAGAGCCAATAATGAGCAGCCACCCAGACATGCAGTCACAGAGCCAGCAGCCACAGCAGCACTAACAGCAGAGGCAGAGGAGACTGGAGGCCAGACAGTCAGGAAGCACATCTCACCCTCTCGCTCACCCCTGTTCTCCTCCACAGACTGCCTTCCTCCTCCCCTCTCCTCCTCCTCCCCTCCTCTCCTCATCTCTCCAACTCACCCTCTCTCTCACTCCTGTTCTCCTCTGCAGACTGCCCTCATCCTCTCCTCTCCTCTCCTCATCTCTCCAACTCACCCTCTCTCTCACCCCTGTTCTCCTCCCAAGACTGCCCCCCTCCTCCCCCTCATCTCTGGCTCCCTATGTTCATCCCTCCCCTAGCTGGCTGCAGCTCCTGCCCACCCAGCGAGACAATGTTGAGCCCTCTTTTCACACACTATCTCCACTGCAACCACATAAATATCTCCCAATGTGACTAAGCCTTTACAGAAAACACACAAGGATACCCTTCCATTTTCTTCCCATCAGTTGTGGTTCTAGTTATGCCACAACTTCCAATGTGTTATCCAGTCACTCTCCCACCCCCATCTAAAACACATTTCGAAAAGAACAAAAACACACGCAAACGGTCTGGCGTGACTTCTTCTCTATTTTTATGGCTTCTTAAGCTACTTCGTTCTTTCACCTATTTCACTCTGCCGCCTCCTCTCTCTTCTCACGCCATCTGCATTGCTTGGCTGTCTTGTGCTTTACCTTTCTCACTCCTCCTCTTCTTCGTCTACATCCCCACCCTCTGTCTGGCAACACTAGCTATTTATGATTGATGATGATGATCAAGGAGATGATGGGGTTCAGGCTCAGCTAAAGCCATCTAAACATTCTCAGACCACGCCCTTCAACCCCTGGGAATGACATCATCTCCCTGCGCCGGCCTGTCTGTGGCCTCTCCCTCAGGGCGCGTCTCTGGGGGGCTTTGGCGTGGTGGGGCGTCTTCCTGTCCTGTCTGATCAGTGACAGCTGATTGGGCATGGCTACGGCTTCAGGCACCTCCGAGTGGAAGGAAGGCTATTGGCGGCCTTCCTCTTCATCAGAGTCTGACCGAGTCGGCCCTGCTGCTGGGTCATCTGCACCAGTGATCACTGCTGTCCTGCTCAGTCAGGTGCCAGCACAGCCAAATGAGAATAGCAGATACAACATGACCATTACAAAAACATGAAAACATGGGCATGAACCATGAAAGTGCTTCTGACTGTGGATTACTGAGGCTTGAAAAGTCTCAAAAAGACAGGCGCTCCATGGCATCGCCAACACAATGAGCCACATGTACACACAGTCACCAGAAACCAAAGCCTTCTTAGGATGCATTTCCCCTTGTACTTTTCGATCAATTCAAATGTCCCCGTCAGCCTGTGCTGAGGGTGCACTGGTAAACATCAGGAGCTCTGCCAAGGTGACTGCCTCTGTCTCCTGTTCTCAGTGGTGCACTGGTGCTGCTCCAGTCCCAGAGTATAAGCTTAATCATGCTGCAGTACACAGCAGCTCAGTGTACTAGGAGAGAACACAGGCCTATATGTTTAAACTGTGGGCCCTATAAAAGCACACAGTTTAAACATAGAAATATCCACCTAAAGATGTAGGATGCCTGGGTGGGACTGGTGAATGGAGAG
Organism: Alosa alosa; assembly: GCF_017589495.1. NCBI lineage: Eukaryota > Metazoa > Chordata > Actinopteri > Clupeiformes > Clupeidae > Alosa > Alosa alosa. Next base: position 6,648,671 of record NC_063203.1, on the reverse strand, counting down.
CCCAGGCATTGGGGACAGCTGAATGTTCTGCCAGAAGCCTGGTGCTTCCCTGAACAGGAAGCCTGTACATGATGTCGAACCCCCGAGGGATTTCAACAATTTTTAAAGCAATTAGATCTGGTGGATTTAGCCTACTGCAGATTATGCCATATTAGGCAATATGTGTGTGTGTGTGTGTGTGTGTGTGTGTGTGTGCGCGACTGCGTGTGTGGGTGGGTGCATGCATGTCATTAGTACAGAGACATCCCAATGAGAAAACACAGCACAAAAACACACAGCACACAGCCAGACCTACAGGATTACATGCCACACAGGCGACATACATGCCCTGATTAGGCATCACAGGTCGGCTCAATTGTCCACTTGTCCCCAGAAGGTCCCAGATAAAGAGGGGAGAGAGTCGGGCAGACAGATGTCATACAAGCATAATCACAGCTTGTACAACTGCAGACTTCAGAGTGCACCTCAACAGTGAGCCCTGTGATAGACAGACTCACTCTCTCTCGTGTGGAGCATGGGAATGCGATCTGTGCTGGGATGGATGTGCCCTGTGGCTTACCGCTCTGCGTGGCATACATGATTTAGTCCTCTGTCTGCCATTGCCCGCAGGTCACAGGCTTCCATACACTCCACACGGAGTGCATGAGCGACTGACCCACACAAAGGCTATGAAATGGATATGATGGCAGACGCACTTACACACACACACACACACACACAAACACGCAAGTGACGAACCCTGACAAATAATGTGAAATGCACCCGGCCAATATAATCGTGCCCGGGCTACACTTCTGCATTACACATGGGTGAGTGGCCCTTATGGGAAGCGACCGTGTGTGAGCCTGTTTGTGTGTGTATTTGTCCACACATGCACACACACACAGACTACACCCCAAACAGTGACTAAGATATTGCTACATTTCACTGCCACATATCCCTGCCTCTCTGCATGCCCGTGTATGAATGTGCGTGTATGTGTGTGTGTGTGTATGTGTGTGTATGCTTCCCATGTGTGAGAACTGGAGCGGGTCGTCACAAAGGCCCACTTGATTTGTTCTGGACAGGTGGCGGGGCCGGAGTAACGCAGCTCAGGGTTTGCCTCGCGCCTGCCTGCCTGCCTGCAGCCTGCCCACAATGGCAGCAAAGACGATTATGCAAATGACAGAGCCCGCTCCCTGAAAACTTTCCCAGGAGGGGGGTGCGCTCGGCAGGGGGTGTGGGGAGCACGCGAGAGAGAGAGGGAGTGTGTGAGACTGTGAGCCTGTTTGTGCATGTGTGTGCATGTGTGTGTGTGTGTGTGTGTGTGTGTGTGTGCTGTGTGTGTGTGTGTGTGAGATTTGTGAGGGAGGGAGGGAGAGAGTGGGGGAACAGATATTAAGGAAGAAGACGGGAGTTGGAGGCAGCAGGAGCCACACTGCAGCCTTCCCTGCAAGAGAGGGGCTTTACTGCAGGGGGGGCTCGGAGCCTCCTGTGGAACTGCTGCCAGTGACCTTCAGTACAGAGCCAGTGCAGAGCTAGCGCTGGTCTCAGCAGTTATGGCTCCAGGGCATCAGGCCCACTCACACATGCTGGCCACTGACCACTATTCCCTGGTGTCAAGAATATTTGAAAAAGATTCAGAAGTAAAAGTCAGGAGTAATCAAAGTGTCTCTCTCTCTTAGAGAGCAGTGAGTCACATTCAGTGCCTGAAGAACATGGGACATTTACCATGGGAACATGAAAAGGCACCGAGAGCAATGTGTGGTTTGACAGGACATGAAGAACATGCTGGTTGGTGCAGAACACCAGCGGGTTCCAGAGCAGCGGAGCTGGCTCTAAGCAGCCCTAGAGGGAGACACACTGTGGTGGGTTACCCGTCTGCTGGGAGAGGGAGACTTCTCTTCTCTCGCAGTCTGTGATTATAGCAGATACAAAACAGAAGGAGCACATCAGGGAGTCTGTGAATATGTGTGTGTGTGTGTGTGTGTGTGTGTGTGTGTGTGTGTGTGTGTGTGTGTGTGTGTGTGTGTGTGTGAGATCAGTGACACGCTGTCTTCTCGAGAGTGGATTGGCTAAAAATATTTTTACTAACATGGCGGCAGATAAAAATGGTGTATGGTTTCCTTAGCGTCGTAGATGTAGGAATGTGATTTAATAAAGCCCGTCATCCTCCCTTCTCACGTCCCACACACAAACACACTCCCTAACACATAAGCTCTAGAATGTGCTGACAACATTCATGTCCAATCCCAGACACAGACATGTGTGCACACATACTAAAAGCTACCAGTATACTCGTCTCATCTACACAACTCTAGTGAGCTAACAACACCAATATGCCCACACACACACACACACACACACACACACACACCAACTCTAATGTTTAATCCCATGTTTGTGCTACCCCCACACGTAAACAGATCATAATTAAATCCATGTCCACCCTAAAGCCAGATCAGGGTGTTTTCTCCCTGTTTTTGCCTTATGAGTGTCTAAGTACGTGTACGTGTGTGTGTGTGTGTGTGTGTGTGTGTGTGTGTGTGTGTGTGTGTGTGTGTGTGTGTGTGTCTGTAACTGTGTAAACAGGCTGATCTCAACCGAGCAGATACCCTTCCTAAGACTCTATGGGTGCTAGCTGACAGCTGATTCAGGATCAGCTCGGCGTCTCCCATCACACAGCTAGTGGCAGGAAGCTCCTCTTCCACACGGACAGACAGGAAGTCAGCCTCACAGGGCAGACGCCGGGGGCCAGGTCACCACACCCACACGTGCGTAACAGAGAAAGACACACACACAGGGTCAGTCAGGACAGGCGGACACACAGCAGCACTCTCCTCAGCTCACCCCAAACCAACCTGCCCCTGAGGCAGCTGTGAGCTCACACAAAGACACACACATTCTCTTGTGCATTCTCTTTCTCTCTCACACACACACACACACACACACACGGTGGCTGCCTGCCAAAGCTTCTTACAATTACCAGCCCCTCGCCTGTAGATAACAATCTACATAAAAAAAAAACAGCATAGAAGTCATGTATAGAGGAGAATGAAGTCATCTCATTACATTGGCAGCATCTTTCATCCTGACGTAATCCGAGAGTGAAGGAGAGAGAAAGAGTGTGAGAGAGAGGGAGAGTGGAATATTAGAGGATGCCTTAATTATGGAGCTGCTTAAAAGTGGGGTTTCAGAGGCTGTCACTTGCTAATGTCTTTGAGTAGGTGTGTATATGTGTGTGTGTGTGTGTGTGTGTGTGTGTGTCTGTCGGATGTGTTTTAATTTAAAGCTATCTCTGCCTGAGGGAATGTGAATCTGCATTAGTCGTGCTGCATATTGCCCTCTGTGCATTTGTGTGTGTGTGTGTGTGTGTGTGTGTGTGTGTGTGTGTGTGTGGTTTATGTCCCTCTGTCCCTGAAGATTCTCTTCCGCCATTACTCCGATCTATTCTCCACCCCTACTACATCTCTGTCCCCTGAAGCCAAAGCAGCCGATGTATGGGAGCGCTATTGTGGACTGGCAAAAAACACAAACGGAAGGAATGAATGAGATACAGAGAGAAACAGAGCGATAGAGGCAGAGGTAGAGGGAGAGAGAGAGAACAATAGAGAGATGAAGACAGAGGAAGAAAAGAGAGAGGGAGAGAGAGCGAAAGAGCGAAAGAGAGAGAAAGAAAGAACAATGCGCAGGCAGCCGTGCACACATCTCCCGAGGAGAGAGATGTCCTTCCTCCACCTTCCTCCTCCTCCTCCTCCCCTTGCAGCACTCCGTGGTCAAGCGTGAGCAGCTTCGGAGCGCCGGCTACCATCCCTCCTTCCCTCTCTCCTTCTCTCTCTATCTCTCCATCAGCCGATTGGCCGTGCGTGAGCAGTTCGCCCCTCACTCGTGGCCAGCCTTGGGGCAGCACGGCGAGACCGATGCACAGGCTCTCACGCTAGTTCACACCTTTCTCCATTAAGTGGAAATCCATCACCTTAAAACAAGAGGAGGAGGAGTGGACAGGAGGAGCACGAGGAGGAGGGGAGGGTGGAGGAATGTTGCTAGGCAACCGGTTGTATAGCAGACGACTGGAGGGAGGTGGACTTTTGTGCAAATGCTGCCGTCATATAAAAATGGGGTGTGATTCTTTCTCTCTGCCAGGTTCTCTCTCTCTCTCTCCCTTCCTCCTTCTCACTGTTTCACACACACACACACACACACACACATAAAAGGTGTGCTGAAGCACTTACAGTATTCATACAGGACAGATCACATGACTTTATTCCAGCAAAGCTCTGCAGCCTGCAGGTGCTTCTGGGAGCCCAGCGGCATCATGGGAGTGATGGATGTCTTACTGAAGCTTTGGTGGAACACTCTGATGTCTGTCTGTCTGTCCACCGACCGACCCCACACACACACACTACATTTCTTCAGTCCTCTCAAGTGGACGACCCCTCTCAACCCCCCCGAAAACCCGCGTACAAGCGTTTCTCTGTTTGCCGGAGCCGCCGCCATAAAACAATGTTTATTTGTGTGGACAGCTGCACAGCGCAGTAAGAGAGGGAGAGAGAGAAGGAGAGAGAGAGAGAGAGAGAGAGAGAGAGAGAGAGAGAGAGAGAGAGAGAGAGAGAGAGAGAGAGAGAGAGAGAGGAGAAGGAGAGACAGAGAGAGAAAAAAAGGGAGAGGGAGAAACGGAGAGGGGGAGGAAGAGGGAGAGGGAGAGGGAGAAAGGGAGAGGGAGAATAGGAGAGGGAGAATAGGAGAGGGAGAGAAAAAGAGGCTGCTGTGCCAAAAGCGGTGATAAAAGAGATGCGAGATGCCAGAAAAAAGGCCCCCAAACCCCTGAGATATCCACCACAAGAGAGAGAAAGAGAGAGAGAGAAAGGAAGTGGTCTTTGGAGTGATGGAGGGGACTCAGCTGAGTCGAACTACAAGGGACAATCAGCTGGGCTTCCACGGTTGGTGCAGTGTGTGTGTGTCACTGAGAGACCACGTTACCATGGTGATGATGAATTCTTGCAAACTAAAGGAGCGGGTTGGACATCCCTCGCTACCCTTTCCATCACCTGTCTACATATTTCCGAAGGGGAATGGACTGTTGTAAAAGCTTCACACACCGCACGCAGCGCCATGACGCCCTGCACGCGCACACGCCACGCGACGACGACGACGCGCGCACGCGACCCACGCCACCTGCGCACAGGCTCCAGGCGGCTCCAGTGGCTAATGTGTGATCCGGATCAGAGGTCAGGTCACAGCCCTGTTTGAGTGTGACAACAACAGGGCTGTGTCTTATTTGTGCCTTGAAGGCCTGAACACCCAGTAAACATCATTTTTAATTAAACAGCGTGCTAATCGTACCTTAAATCCACCCAGCACAACCACTCACAGATGGCAAGTGACAAACACCGCCTCCTCCATCTGATCTGTGTGTGTGTGTGTGTGTGTGTGTGTGTGTGTGTGATGTCAATGTGTGCATTCCACTCTTCTTGAAGGTGCCTGTGCTTTCTGGAGCATAACAGTGTTAATTCTTCTGCATGTATTCTTTATAGACACGGACATGAAAATACCCAGATGGAACACACACACACACAGAGAGAGAGAGAGAGAGAGAGAGAGAGAGAGAGAGAGAGAGAGAGAGAGAGAGAGAGAGAGAGAGAGAGGGAAAGAGAGAGAGAGAGAGAGAGGGAGGGAGAGAGAAAGAAAGAGAGAGAGAGAGAGAGAGAGAGAAGAGAGAGAAAGAGAGGGAGAGAGGGAAAGAGAGAGAGAGAGAGAGAGAGAGAGAGAGAGAGAGAGAGAGAGAGAGAGAGAGAGAGAGAGAGAGAGAGAGAGAGAGAGAGAGAGGGGACCCTAATCTAAAGGGGTTAATCATCTGAGGAATTATAAGCCTGTGGGCCAAGCGGAGAGGTTTTATACACTCCTCTCTTAGTCTAGCCCTCATCACTATCTGTGCCATCACTATCTGTGTGTGTGTGTGTGTGTGTGTGTGTGTGTGTGTGTGTGTGTGTGTCTTCTTATTTCATCATGTTCTCTCTGATGAATCTGGTCATCCACCTTTCTACCCATCCACCCATCACTGCAATCGAGCTAAGAGAGGATAAACGGATGAGCTGAAGCCGGTGTGCAGCACTCATTTTGTCCTCCGTCATCTGCTCTGGCTGCATCCCTCGCTCCATGCCTGTCTACGCAGGGGGGAAGAGGAGGAGGAGGAGGAGGGGGGAGGAAGAGCAGTACCAGAGTACGCACACACACACGCACACACACACACACATGCACAGTTCTAATCCATGTCATCTCTGAGTGGTTTGAGGGGAAGATTCACACACATGGTCCCTACACACATAATTACACTCCCCAAATCCTGAGGACATTTGGGTGTATGTATGTTTGTGTGTGTGTGTGTGTGTGTGTGTGTGTGTGTGTGTGTGTGTGTGTGTGTGTGTGTATGTGAAACTCCAACTGTGCGAAAAAAAAAGAGAACAAAAAGTCCAGAAGGATGTTTCTTTTTTACTAAAAACCCTGAGTAGTCGACAACACACCCGAGAGCTAAAAGCCCAGATGACCTGCGGGTCAGCCCCTTTCCACTTCAAACACAAACAGCAGCCTCTGCGAGGAAAAAAAAAAAAAAAAAAAAAAAAAAAAACAGCTCCGATTTCCTCTGCCGATCTTATCCCGTCTTCAAACAGCGTGGGCGTGACCAACCGAAAACCACTTCCTGACAGATTCTAGAAGATTCTACCACACTTTCCAACGCCAAATCCCCCCCACCTGCATCTCCACACAGCTGTGCGGTTCCAGTCGCACATCAGCACTAAACAGATCGTGCCATCATCACTACTCTGGGCTATAACAGTAGGGCAAATACAAACCTGCTGGTTGCTCCCAGCCGTCAAACAGCCGGCTGTATCACACCGAGTGTGTCGAGGAACTCTGTCTGCATTTTATTGATGCATCATTTATAAGACACAGGGATTCCCTGGCACACTTTTAGTACATTCTTCCCCAGGGCACCGACGCACACACTCACACACACACATATTTCACATCATATCAAACGGATATGCTGTTTTTACCTAATCTCTTCTCTGATCTCGGTTAGGCCTCCTCGGTTTCTCTACTGAAGCCTGAATGAAATTATTTAATTTGAGTGAATTGAATTGTGTTTGGAGGGCACCATTAACAAAGAGTTACGACTCATGGTGCCGTGCGTAGACCACGGGATCAGCTGCCAAACAACATGCCAAAGACAAAAACACAAACACAGCTCCTAAAATAAAGCAGTGACTATTCTGGGCAGCAACACCATCTTCACAGAGACCGGAACTGATCTGAGAACTGAGATTGTGTGCGCTGTGTTTCTGTCTGTGCTGAAATGGGCACTGTCTTTTCTGCTCCGTCTCTGGAGCAGTCCAGAGAGAGAACCAGCACATCAGAGGCCCAGTGAGGCCGGGCAGCAGAGGGCTGCTTCTCTACTCTGCTCTAGCTGGAGGAGGCTGCGCCCCCCTGGAGGGGTCACCTCAGATGTTCTCCTCTCAGAGGCTGGAGATGCGCTCAGGAGCCATGGGCCGACAGAGGGGCTGAGCTAACTAGCATGGCCCTGAAAACGCAACTTAGAGAAACAGAGAGTGAGAGAGTGAAAGTGAGAGTGTGAGAGAGAGGGAGAAAAAAAGAAAGGAGAGAGAGAGAGCTGAAATGATTCATGGCGCTCATTAAAACTGATTGTGATGTCACATTAAATGAGTGGGAGGGAGGTCAGAATAAACGGAGATAGAGAAAGAGAGTAACCTGGATTCTGCTTTCAAAACATCATCTGACACATGAAAGCTTGGCAACACACATACACACACACACACACTTACCTGTGCATAGTCCCTCTCCAGGATGGACTTCTTTTGACTGTAGGTCCTGTGGAGGAAAGAGACACAACATAAGATAGAAGGAAGGAAAGCAGAAGAGTACAATCCCTCATGATAGCTATTAGGACAGGACATAGACAGCAGGACAGGACAGCAGCGCTGCTATACTAATACTACACCATCTCTCTCTCAAACCTGAGCTGGCCACACAAATATTTCCCTCCCATTGTACACTGTGACAGAATAGCACACCTGCTCCTTAGCCATGGGGTACAGAATAATGACAGATTTTGAGAAACTAAAAAAACACTTTTCCCATTTCGCTTTCTGCAACCTTTATTACTCAAGGTACTGTTTGTCTTACACACACACACACACACACACACACACACACACACACACAAACCAAAACTCTAGTGCCATGTATAATTTTCAAACTAATCTTCAAAATGTTGACATTAAAAGGATATCAAATTCTGTTGCAAAACTGTGTGAGAACTATCAAATATCAAAAGGTTACATAACGACATCTAGAACAGACACACACAGTCCAAAAACACAAAGCAACAGAATCAATAGTTACCACATGATTTATAAGTCTTTTAAGAGTGTGCAAATGATTTCTCTGTGTGACATAGATAGGACTACTTGAACCAGCCATACTCTGATTTCTCTGATGGGCCTGGATGTGCAAAAAGGAAAAGAAAAGAGAGAGAAGGAAGAAAAAAGGAGAAAGAAGAGAGAAAGACAGAGAGAAGGAGAATGATGGAAAAGAGGGGGTCAGATTCTCCTCCTCTGAGAGCCAGCCTGGCTTACATGTTTGTGGTTTGTGGTTAGAGTGAGTGAGTATGTGTAGTCCTGTGTGTGAGTGTGTGTATGCGTGCTTGTATGTGTGGCTGTATGAATGCATTCCAGTTGTGTGTATGTTTGAGTGAATGGGAACGTTTGCATATGTTTGTGCGTTTGTCAGGTGTATAAAATGGTCACATGTAACGTGCATGCTTTGCACATGCTTCTAGTGAGCGTGTGTATGTGCTAAGTGTGCAGTGTGTTAGTCACTCGTACTCCACGACCTCGCTCTCTTACGCAAGAAAGGAATTTCCGCACTACCATCCCCCCCCTTCGCTGGACCCCTTCAGACATCCAGGAAACAGAAACAGAGGACACCGCTGGCCCCCCCGCACACCAACACACACACACACACACACACACACACACACACACACACAAACCAAAACTCTAGTGCCATGTATAATTTTCAAACTAATCTTCAAAATGTTGACATTAAAAGGATATCAAATTCTGTTGCAAAACTGTGTGAGAACTATCAAATATCAAAAGGTTACATAACGACATCTAGAACAGACACACACAGTCCAAAAACACAAAGCAACAGAATCAATAGTTACCACATGATTTATAAGTCTTTTAAGAGTGTGCAAATGATTTCTCTGTGTGACATAGATAGGACTACTTGAACCAGCCATACTCTGATTTCTCTGATGGGCCTGGATGTGCAAAAAGGAAAAGAAAAGAGAGAGAAGGAAGAAAAAAGGAGAAAGAAGAGAGAAAGACAGAGAGAAGGAGAATGATGGAAAAGAGGGGGTCAGATTCTCCTCCTCTGAGAGCCAGCCTGGCTTACATGTTTGTGGTTTGTGGTTAGAGTGAGTGAGTATGTGTAGTCCTGTGTGTGAGTGTGTGTATGCGTGCTTGTATGTGTGGCTGTATGAATGCATTCCAGTTGTGTGTATGTTTGAGTGAATGGGAACGTTTGCATATGTTTGTGCGTTTGTCAGTGTATAAAAATGGTCACATGTAACGTGCATGCTTTGCACATGCTTCTAGTGAGCGTGTGTATGTGCTAAGTGTGCAGTGTGTTAGTCACTCGTACTCCACGACCTCGCTCTCTTACGCAAGAAAGGAATTTCCGCACTACCATCCCCCCCCTTCGCTGGACCCCTTCAGACATCCAGGAAACAGAAACAGAGGACACCGCTGGCCCCCCCGCACACCAACACACACACACACACACACACACATCGTCCCCTACTCAACGGCCCCAAACTGTCCGGCGGAGCACTGTACCCAAAAGCAGCAGTATCAGCTCTCATCACTCAGTGTGCAGGTTGACGAGATTACAGCCGGCGCCTATCTGTTCACTCCGACCTATACACTGAGCACGGAACCCTTATCTCTCTTTCTGAGTGCCGACTGGAGGTATGCGCTTGTCACGGACCAATGCCCCCCAGTTCATACATTAGAAATCAAAACAAAACACCCCTATGTACATGGGAGGATGGGGGAGGCAGAGAGGATTCTGGGATTGTTATGTAATGATCATCCTCAAAGCTGAGCCAGTGGGTTTATCTGAGAGATGCACGCATGGAGCGGTCTTAGCTCAACAGATGAACTCTGGAGATGAGATGAGAGGAGCAAAGGCCCCGACACCGGTCAGCCATCAGGAGCTCCGCACACATGGCTGGAGGCTCATCTTTATGCCACAGCAGCCCAACATCTGCTGAGCTGAAGCTAAACAGAACAGCATGTGAAAGCTGTTACTTCTTGAGTCTCAGTTCCTGCAACACACACACACACACACACACACACACACACACACACACACACACACACACACACACACCCTAATAGCAGAGCCATTGAGTGTTGGCTGTATAGAGGACATGTGGAATCAATAACAGGAGATCCATATCTTCTCTGAACTCAGTGGGCTGTCACAGACAATCAGGCTTAAAAATGGGCCCCGGACACGTGGGTGCCACATCCAACGGCCTCATCCCAGCACAGGACCTATGTGCAACATCCCAGTGTGTCTGCTCACACACCGGGGCTGCTAGCGAAAGAGAGAGGGGAGACAACCACAGCCACAGGTGTGTGTGTGTGTGTGTGTGTGTGTGGTTGCTAAGGCAGAAGTGATACTGCAGCTCTACTCGGTGGGTTTCCCCTTCTCTTCTGCAGGCCTGGGATTGGTTGGGTGCACTGCACGTGTGCAAGTGGAAGCATACAATGGCGCTCCGTTGACTCAGATGCTGCATGTGAATTTGTTACATGTGAAATCCCACAACATACAGTATAGATCCACACACATGCCGTTTCCCCATCTAGGTCACTTTCTCAACGCCTCTACACATACATAAACATATCTCTCTCTCACACACACACACACACACACACACACACAAAAAAACTAAGTACATGTAGAGGAGGCCACATCCGCAGGCCGGGCCTTAAATAGTCTCCTGGGTGTGCTTCTCCATGTGGCAGTGAAAGCCTATCCTGTCCCGGCCCTGACCTCCCCAGCCTTTACAACACGAGAGCACTGAGGCTCTGCAGCAGTGATGGGAGCCTGACAAGACATGGGACAGGGGGACAGGTCAAACAGGGCTGGGATGAACATGAAGTGTGTGGGGTGAAGGGGTCAGGGGTTAAAGATGAGGGAGTGAGGATGGGGTGGGGTGTGTGTGTGTGTGTGGGGGGGGGGGGGTCTTGTATGTCACAGAGCAGAGGCAAGACGGATGTCTGGCACTATGACACGGTCCTGCATGCTTAACCAGGCAAGTTTGAGGGAGTGTGTACGTGTGTGTGTGTGTGTGCGTGTGTGTGTGTAATATAGGCTACATGTCCGTGCATGTGCTTCCACTCTAAACTCTGGGAAAAGACAATGGCAGAGGTTAGGGGTTAAAGGCCCAAACTGGCAAACTGCTGCATTTTGCTCTCTGCTCCCATTTTGCGCTTCCATTTCACAAACACATACACTCACAAACACAAGTAGCCTACAGTATATGTGTGTGTATGTGTATAAATATTCAATAAACCCAGAACAATGAATAACAACGCTAGCAGAAATAGACAGGGAAAAGACCAGATTAGCTACAGAAGAGAAAAAGGATTAGTGGAAGAAAAGAGAGACGGAGACAGAGACAGAGAGAAAGAAAGAGAGAGGAACAGAGGGAGACTCCGTCGTCTGGGAGACATTCTCATCGGGGGGAGGTGGGGAGGAGACGGGAGAGGAAGACAACGATTGGAAGCCAGTAATTAGCCTCAGCGCTAATTACAGCGCAGACCGTAGGCCTGAGGAAGAGACCTTGTTAGTGAGCTCTCGCTCACACACACACACACACACACACACACACACACACACACACACACACACACAGACACACACACGGGTGGAAACCCCCAACGATCTAAACTAAGGCTGTACTCTGCCCTGCAAAGATGTGGATGTGGATAAGGACTTAAGTGAAAGCTTCATGGATTATTTTAAGTGAAAACCAAACCATGCCCTTAGTGGCCAAAATGGTTCATTGTACTTGTAAAGCTTGATGGCCATTTTTTTTTTTTGGTTTACAGGTTCAGTGCTGCTGGTGACCCAGTGGTGTCTCCCTCCAGGAGCACATGTATTGCCCTACACACACACACACAGAGGCCCTGAGGAATTTGGGCTCTCCCAGTCAAGCTGTAAAGCCAGCCCCAGGAATGGCTCTGAAAAAATCACATCTCTGTCTTTCCCCTCTTTCACACAGTATGTCTTTCTCACACACACACACTCACACACACACACACACACAGAGACGAGCAAAGCCGAGTGAAAGGCTGGAAGACAATGATCATAAGCAGGGGAGAATATGGGTCAGCAATGACGTGTGCATACATGAGTGTGTGTGTGTCTATGTTTTCATGCTGACTTGAAAAGGTGACAATCTCAAGTTAATCCTCCCTCCCTGTAGTCCTAGCCCCAGCTGAGGGAAAGGAGAGGAGTCACCTCAACCGGCAATCGCCCACCTTCTCCTCCAGCCACAGGGCTGGGCACATCAGACAGTGTCTCTGCCAAGAAGCTCATATACCTGGAGCTCCACGCCTTTGAGCCCGTCAGACATCCGGGGCAATAAAATCAAGACACAATCCAATCCCTGCAGCATCCACATCAGAAGGGAGGTCAGTGAAAGGTACAGGGCGCTTGTGTTTGTCACAAATGAAAAATGTCTCTAAAGCTGCAATAAGAATTGAATTCTGAAGTATCTATTACTGTATTCCTACTACCATTTTCCCGTGTTCCTGTGGATTCTTTGAGAGGTGAAGAAGGGAGATGGAGAAAGTGAAGGAGAGAGGAATAACGGGTGGGATTAGCTTTTAGTGCTGTTGGGACAGACCTAAGGGATGGGGGAGCCTAAGTAGTCTAGAGATGAGCCCTGAGGTCAGCAGGGTCAACTCATTCTGCTGCTGCCTCCAGCTAGCTGTGTTTGTTTGGGTGCAGAGGCTTTGTAATCTCTCCCGTAAACACCAGAGGCACTCTGACAAAAAAGACAAAGACATCAGCATAAGGGAGAGAGACAGAAAGAGAAAGTGAGATAGAGAGAAAGAAAGAGAGAGAGAGAATAAAGTGTCCTGAAGCGTGCTGGGTGCCTGGCGATGTTATGGGTTATTGGCCACGTTCTGAGCAAACGCCACGCTGATTTGATTGGACTTACCATTACACAACACAATAACACAATAAGTGGATTCATTCTACAAGAATCCATGGGCTCATCTGATTTAGTCTTTGTGTGTGTGTGTGTTGCATGAGCACACACAAGGCGGAGGAATTGGACTCAGAGAGTTGATGTAATCATGTTCATGTTGGTGAAGGAATGTGACCCTCCCACAGACATGAGTTTTCTTCACTCTCTCTCTCTGTTTTCCACCATGTATGCTGCAACAAAGCACCCGCATGGCCATAAAAATCCAGATTCAAACACACACACACACATTTTGCATTGTGGGGTCTCAGGAGGCCTGAAAATAATGTCAAGCCGTTACTCATTTTCACTTCTCAAACACACACCATCTCATCAGTGCAATCTCTGACATGTCTGGGCCACTTTTCTGCCACCATGGCGACGCCGCTACGGTAACCCGGGTGCAGAGAGGTAAGGTAAACAAGGCTAATCCCGCTGGGAGCCCCTCGCCAATCAGGCCTGGCTTCAGCACATCTGGCTACGCCACGCAGCTAACCCCCGGCAGCAGCTCCACGATCAGCGCCAGGCCAGTCTGAGAGGGAGCTCAGCGAGGCTTACACAGGTCTGAGAACAGCCGTGGGCCACGAGGAAGGCTCTTGGCAAGATTGGCCATGCTGAGTGAATTAGTCAGGAGCGACGCAGAAGGAGCGGTCAATACAACTCTATAAACGCACAAAGGTCAAGTGGAGGCACAGGCCTCGCTGGCTTGAAGACAGACACTGTGTCTGTGTGCGAGTAAAGCCTGTGTGCGTTTAGTGCGCATGCATGCCAACAGAACCTCGAACACTGTTGCTGGGATTGATTAAAGTCATGCATAAACACCACAAAGAGACTCCTTCAAAACAACCATCTCTCTCTCTCTCTCTCCCTCCGCTTTGTTCCTCTCCCCCTCTTCTCCCTCATCCCCCTCTCCTTCCTGAAATAACAAAACCTCTTTCAACTGGCTGAGGTCAGACGGTACACTCGAGAGGCAGCGATTTCCCACAATCCTCAGCTGCACCCTCGCGTTGCCTTCCTGTCGAGTCGGGCTCCAGTGGGCTTTCGTATCTCCACATCAAGGTGTCTGGAGCGGAGAGCGCTCTCCTCCTCACCTCAGCGCGGCCGCACGGGCCAGACAGCCCTCCAAACACACACCAGAGCGCCTCCGATATGACTCACTCTAGTCACATGATATCCGCATCAAACACTGGTGTCAAAAACTAAAACATGTTTCCTAAGATCCCTAGATGTTCCAGCCCCTAAATTCAGCTCCAACTCCAATTAAATTCTCTCGCTCTCTCTGTTTCTCACACACACCTGCTTTTTATGTACGATTCTTTTTAATGCCCCAAGAGCACAAACACACCCTTGGCCACAGTCTGAGTAGTTTGGCCTGTCATATTGGCTTGGCCCTCCTACAGAGACTGCATCACTGTCAGCTGGATGGCCCAAAATAAACACCTCTCATCCGCTCTCTCACACATCCGCACGCGTTCGGTCACATGCGACTGAGTAAGAAGGAGTGTGTGTGTCTGCTCAAGAGGAGGCTGGTGGGGTGGAATGCCCAGTCTGTTTGTTTCTAAACAGGCTTGTACCGTAAATAATGTCCAAGGCAGCTTTCCAACGATTGGAGAGGACATGTTTTAAGTCATTTGTGTCATGCTTTGTGTGTGTGTGCTTGTAAAGAACTCCTATGAGCTCAGCTCTCCTTGCACAGCCACAAACAGATGACATTCTGACTCGCAGACTCCCGCAGAGGGAGATGTACCCTCCATCCGCTAACACAGGAGGCGGGGAGGATCAAAAGTGGGAAAGAGGAGACCGAGATCAATGCAGAGCTCCAAAGTCCCAAACATCAATACACAACAGGAGACCACCCGCAAGTGAGAGACATTAGGAGCCGGCAAGCCAGCGCGCTCGCTGTGTCTGCATATGAATGTCGGGGTGTGCATGACTGTGTGTGTGTGTGTATTTGTGTTATCAGTGCCACCCTTATTGGCAGCACATGAGAAAGCGTGCTAACACTCTGTGGATTAGAGTGTCTGAAAGTGTGTTTTCCCAGCGTATCCATCAGATGGGGTCAGAGCTAGTCTGCATAGGCCTGGTCAGATGACCACAGACAGAGGAAGAGGGACTTAATCGGGCCTAGCGGTGGCTAGGGAGGTGGAGGAGCCATCCAAAGGAGCTGTCCAGTAACCGGAGGATTTCTGGTTCGAGCCGGACTCCTCCTGAACCTGCCGAAGTGTCTGCTCCCGGTGTGCAGGGTGGCACCTTGCATGGCAGCCTTCGCCATCGGCGTACGAGTGTGTAAGTGAATGAAGCATTACTCTGTAAAGCGCTTTGAGTGCTCGGAGGACTGGAAAAGCGCTATATAAATGCAGACAGTTTACCAATTACACAAAGCTTCAGTCCTGTTGGTTCAGCAGTCCTGAAACCTCTGCAAAGACTGTGACAGACACTCACTGTGCAGTGAAATTTAAATGGTTGAAATTCCATGCTAACTCATCTTGCTGCCAATGTAATTTTGCAGCACAAATTGTTTGAATACACGAGTCACTCATTCGCATTCACACACTCATACTTCTTCACAGAGAAGCAATTTGGGGCATTTTTACCTTTTTTGGTGAAAAACTGTTGTTCAAACTTCACTCTGAACTTGAATACATAATCTTAACATACTAGGTATTTTAATGCATTACAAATAGGACAGTCAGGTATCCAATACCTAATACAGTTCCCTGTATAAGATATACGATGTATACGATGAGCATGAATCACAGCTATATTTGTGAGCGAGCTGTTGGGATGTAGCGACAGCACCCCATTCCCAAGGTGATAACCTTCTTAGCGGGAGATTTGGGGAGGACTTTTTTCGAGGTTTCAGCAGTAATGGAGCGTGCACTCAAGATCAGGTGCCAAGGTGGGCGGGAGAGTTGTAGAAACTCCAGATTAGTCAGGATTAAGAGTGGTAAAATCACACACACATTCTCTCTCTCTGGAGTTCAATATATTTACAATAAAACAAAAAAAACGTAATACATGACAAAGACTGAAATGACCTGTGTGGCCTACATCTTTAAAGCATCACAGTGTTCTGATTGAGACTGCCAACCACAGCTCAGCCTTCTAGCTTTAACAAAGGCACCGGGATTAATTAGCCCGTAATGAGCGCAGAGCCGCTTTGTGGATTAAGAAGTTAAAATGTCCACTGGCAGCCTGGGAAGCAGTCGCTGTTGTCCTGCGGTCTGCCCACTCTCCCTTTCTCTTGGCCCCAGGACACTGATATCTAAACCAATCTCTTCTGTGGTTCTACCACATCAAGCCTGTCACACATAAATGCCAAAGGATGTCAAGAACATAAACATAGCACTATTTAATCCCTATGGTCATAGCCAAAAAACATCAGAGGGAAACACTATGACTGTTACAGCTGTTACTATTACTACTACTGCCTAGAGATGGCACTGCTGGGGAAAGCATAAATATATCACATAAAAATGAATAGCAGCAGTAAAAGATAAGAGCATCGGAGTCTTCTGCTGACTAGTTTCAATAGTGGCTCTGAGTGTGTAGTGTGTGTGTGTGTGTGTGTGTGTGTGTGTGTGTGAGCAGCAGGGAGCTAGCGCTGCACGCTAACTGAGTGAATGTTGACCAGAGAGCATTAATAAATCATGTTTGCTGTAGTAGGACGAAAGATGTCCTGACAGACGGCCCACTCTCACTGCTACCAGGCATGCAGACCGCAGGGGGAGGTCTGTGATACAACTCTCCTGTACGACTTCAGCTACTCACACAGACCACCTGAGGAAAAGTAAAACACATACATACCCGAGCAACGAGACGCACTATACAAGTCATTCACATTTGCACATAGCTAAAAACATGAACCCACATAAAAACTCACACACACGCCTTTGATAGATTTTGATAGCACTGCAATTTCCCCTCAAACTCCCCTGAGTATGAGGAACAGTCAAATGAGCCGTCTTTTCTGCCTTCTGGAAATATAAACACAGAGCCTGCCTCTGGACACACAACAGTCCCTCTCCTCTAGTTCTCTGGAACATAGAGGGACATTTTAAAAACTTACAAGGAGAGAGAGAAGGAGAAATAGAGAGAGAGAGAGAGAGAGAGAGAGAGAGAGAGAGAGAGAGAGAGAGAGAGAGAGAGAGAGAGAGAGAGAGAGAGAGAGAGAGAGAGAGAGAGAGAGAGAGAGAGAGAGAGAGAGAAAAATAAATGGGCGGTAAGGGGAGGGGGGGGGCTTTGTGCTACGCTGGTTTCCAGTTATGACTTCCAGCTGTTGGAACGCTGGCCCCAGAGCAGGAAGTCCAGAGGAAATGCCTTCGTCACATCCCATAGTCCTGTGATCTGGGTGTTCTTCCAAAAAATGTGAATTCACTCCTCCTCCTCCTCCTCCTCCTCCTCTTCGGCCAAACTCTCCTAACATTCCTCTGACCTCCTGAGTGCTCCGCTGGCGCTTTCGCAAGAGGCTGGTTTTACTGGCTGAGGGGGCTGGAAGTCTTACCTCATGTCTTCCAGTAAGTCACATTCTGTCTGATGCTTGATGTGGAGCCTTGTCATCTGCTCAGTATGCGTGTTCTTCAGCTCCTGAGTCACCTTTACCTGCAAAACAGAGGCGAGTGCAGCCATTGTCACCGTATGTAGGGCCAAATGGACAGGGCCAAGCTTTACCCCACACATGGGGTCATGACACACACACACACACACACACACACACACACACACACACTGAAGACAAACTTTTTGGGTCACACATAAACAAATGGCAGGACTTCCAGAGAGCTCTGTAGTACACACAGGCATTCTCCTCATCATTCCAGACTAAACAAATCACACAACAGACACAGCCCCATACGTACACACACACACACACACACACACACACACACACACACACACACACACACACACACACACACACACAAAGACTATCGGTCGCAAATGCAATTTGCTTGACATGTGACACGGGGTCTCTTTCATGTGGTTGGCCTTTGAAGATAAAAAATCCAAGACCCCACCCTTTTATCACAGAAAGTCCAGCAATTCAAACCCATATCCTGTGTTTCACCTGTCCAATTACCAGCTGCCTTCTTGACATAATCTTCAGACAATCCAACACCCTGTGACAACCACTCATCAAGCTGGGTAACTAGTTCTATGAGGCAGGTTAGTCTTGCTGCCGGCCTTCAGTGGGCTCTGGCTGGCACTATTTAGAAAAGCTTTGTGCAGTGTGTAACGGCTTGGGCACGTCTGCCCAGGTCGGGAGGGGACCCTTCCTATGGTTGGGTGCTATACAAAATAACAATAGGATTTAAGGCCTGATGAGTTTCTACCAGCTTCAGCTGTTGTCAATATGTGTAAATGACTTACACACACGTGCTGAGAGTAAGACACAGAGGAAATGAGGAAACATAATTTCCCACTAGAAAAAAAAACTGATGCTAAAAGGTTACTGTTAATTAAAAGTCTAGCCTCCGTACGGCATGAACAAATAATTGGATCCTTTCTAATTCCCACAGCCTTTACAATCAAGGAGACCAACTCAACACACATAGCCCTACGGACCGACGGCTCATCGCTTTCGATGAGGTGAATTCAGCAGGTTCTGTTCAGTTCCACTACCAATATCGCCATCAATACTTTTTTTGGACACCTGATTTCAACATTGCTACCACATGGTCAAATATACATCACGCATGTTAATAATAATCGTCACACTATATTAACATATGAGACTGGTGGCAGAGGGGAGTGGACAACCGAATGTATTGTACTTCATGGGTGCAAACACAATGCGGCTTCGTCCTGTGTTCACAGCTGATGCCGCAAAACGTTATCGGTGTTGCATGTCTGTCCTGACCTCGGAGAGCCATCACTCTCGACGCACAACCACCGACACAATGCTGTAGAGGTCGAGATCATAGGTTACCGAGACGAGCCAGGCGAGATATTAGCAAGGAAACAATTCATCAGCGACTGGACAACGTACGTCTCATCATGGGGCAGCGTGCTAAATCAAGATCTGCCCAAAATGCTGAGGCAACAAAAGATGTACCAAAACCAAATGTCAAAAATAACCTCCAAGATACCCACGGAGAATTACTTCTACTAAAGATGCTGTACATAACAACGCATTTGACCGCGTGTCAGAATCAAAGACAAAACAGCAGAGACAAAATACCCTCGGCAACTGACTGCTAATCTAGCCAAGACAAAGCTCAGTGTAAGACACACCAGTATTCTTTCATTTTGCTAAAATAAGTGAACACCCGGTATAAAAAGAATTAAACATGCCGTGCACAAAAGCCTAAAACCAAAAGGTGCACGAAATATAAACTGGAGGGCCAAGGATGTCAGGTACCGCCGTTGTTCTGACAGATCAACATCAGTCCTCCTAAACAAGAAATAATGACAAGACTTGTTATTTACACTTATCATGGTATTTTCTTTCATTATGAATCTCGAACCGCTTCAGTGGGCTATAGGTTACAAGAAAACAAAGGGATAAAATATGAAAGGACATTTCTTCCTTCTTGGGGTGACTGTCATCATTTCACGGTTACCGCTTTACATCCAAACAGCGAGATATCTCGGAGCTACAGGTCAGATGGTACACCACCACGCCTGTCACAGAGATGTCAACAAAGACACGCATCTCGAGCGCGAACAATGACTGAGTCGCGCAATAACAAGTTAGCTAAATGAGGGAATGTTGAGTTGTTTGTAGCCAACCACCTAGCAGTCCCTTGATGCCCACCATGCCTTCAAGCACGAGAACGGAGGACCGCTTACCGTTAGCTAGGGACAGCTAGTTCACTGTTCCGCTAGCTGGGTCTGAGCGCAAGGCTGTAGCGGGCTTGATAACTTGTTAGCGGTTGAAAGTGCATTCCACCAATATTTGCACTATCGTTTGCTACCATCATCTCAATACTGAGCTGCAGTGCAATCAGGTTGTTAAACATATCAATTCAATACATTTTCTACAACGTTCTCACAAGCAGCTTTTTGGGAACCACAAAAATCATCAGTTTTGACAAAAACACTCGTTTACTTTGCCTCTCGTGGATGAGGGTAAACTGAAAAAAAACTTACCTTTCTCGGTGGTGGCTGCATTTTTGAGCATGGACATGAATGATTTATTCCTAAAGAAATCAAATAATTCCGAGAAATCTTCGACAACTCGAAACGACACAGACACTAACGCTACCACTCAAGGGAAGGGGATGGAAGGAGAGAGAAACAGTGTGTTCAGATTTGTATTCAGGCGGCCATGATACACCAATTCCACACTCCCAGACTCCTAGTCCGTCCGAGCAAACACTGCGGAGCTCAGACAAGCTGGGGGGAAATAATAGGGGAATTGCAATGGTAAAGCAGCGGGGTCTCTCGCTGAGCTGAACCAGAGCCGTGGAGCAACTCAACGGCGACACGCAGAGGCAGGTCTGAGTACATTATCCGGCTGTAGAATTTTCACCCATGAACATATCGCCCCGTAGTGGCGATGGCTTTATTCACAACTTCACCGCTTTTTAAAAAAACATTTTCGCTTAGCTGCGCGTCTTCGTCTCCTGCTCAGCAACAAGGAACCGCAGCTGATCGAGGGAAAATCGATCGAGTAAAAAAGCAGGCAGCAAGAGACCGTCGATCACAGATAGATTTCCCATCCTTTTTCGCCCTTCAGGATTTATTCTTGCCGCTTTGATCCCACGCAAACATGTTTCCCTCGTAGTAGAATGCTCTGGTAGGCCTACTAAGAAAAGTCTTTTTTTACTGGATATAGAACTTTAAATATGATTTTTGAATTCTATTATTTAAATATAATATACTTATTATTATTAGTTGTAGGCCATGTAGTGATAGTAGGCTGTTAGAATTTTTTGTCACTTAGTTTAAATTAAAAAAATGTCAACTTGAAATGTGTTAGACTGATCTGTAGGATCTGATAATAAGCCTACCTTCTTAGAGCTGTCATGCTCTGTAGCCTATAATACTGTAAAAGGATGATGATTCACAGTAACAGGATTCCAGTTTCTGTTCATAGCCTGCTGGACTCTTGGAGCAATAGCTTACTCACATGGTTTCTATAACTATTCTATCATATGGGAGATTATTTACTGAGGCTATTGGTGACATTCACAGAGAAGAATGGAATGGAATGTGTGTTTGTGTGTGTGTGTGTGTGTGTGTGTGTGTGTGTGTTTATCTGTGTCCATTTTTCCCTTTGAGCCTACTTTCTTGGTTCTTAGGTCAGCGGTTGATAGTCCATGCAGACTGTTGGCATTGAAGTGGTTGGTGAGGTGGTATTGGACGTGACTGTGTAGAGAGCCTGGGGGTGCTGAGAGCACTGGTCTTATGGGTAATCATTAATACACCATTACCAGAGGCAGGTAAGACATTAATCAAACCTGTACTTTCTCATCTCTCTCTCAGTGCTCCTCTGTCATGGGCGAATGGAAGATGTCTACTTCCAGTCAGATCCTGCTCCTGTGAAGTCATCGCTTCGATTTACTCTGTTTGTTCTGGGAGTGCCTCCTCTATGTGGAGTTTAGCAGCAGGTAGGAGGGAGTGTTTAATGCCCCCCAGCAAACTGACTTTATTTGCGGGTTCTTTCTTGTTGCGTGAGTGTGTAATGATAATAAGACTTCACTGTCACTCTCTCTGTATTCTTCCTTTCACACGCGTGCACACACACAGACACACACATATGAAATGAAAGAGACTGGTAATGCCTTCTTCGGGCTGTTATGCTCTGTTAAAATACAGAGCAATGACACCCCCCCCCACCACCACCACACACACTTTTTCTCTTTCTCTCCCTCAATTGTGTCCTTTGTGTATGTTTCCATTTGAATGTGATGTTCAAGGGTTAACCTGGTGGCAGAGCAGTTTCGATGTAACTGTAAGAAAAATATCTGCCAATTATAAAATCCAAATGTAACCTTCAGGTCTGAGGTTTCAGGGTAGGAGGATTCCGTATGAATATTTTGGCAGAGACATAAAGGGAGACATCATATAACGATATTTCGTTCATGCTGTCTATGCACGTGAGGCAATCGCAAAAAACGTACAGGGTCTCCGGAAAATCCACAGACACATGATATTACTTTGTGCCAGTAAATTCCTCTCCTTCTTCCAGTCCAGTAGCTCTATTATTCATGGTCAACATACCATTTAAACATATCACAGACTTTTTCGTAAAACTACCCTTGCTTATCTGAACATTTTGAAATGTGTCTGCTCTGACAGTGTAACCCAGACCAGCCGTTGGGCATTACCCAAGAACCACACAGTCTCCTGTTTTGAGTGCAAGTCAAACCTCATCATTTCAGAGATCTTATTCATTAATATCCCAACTCCTGGATACACTGACAATTGATTGTGTCTTGCACGTAAAACAGAGGTGTTTGCTACATGTCATGTGGCTACATGCTATACATGACTTCTTGACACCTGCACCCCCCACCTGAGATCAGGCTGAGGCTTGCCAAAATTAATGTTGACGCCCACTTATGTCTTAAGAGTAGTGAGAGGCATGGGACGCACCCACTAACATGCAGGTATGGTGTGGTGACAGACCTTTTGGTGTACTGGCTGGTAAGCAAGGCGTGCAACTGTAAGTGTAATGTGAAAGATTTGTTATTTTTTTATTTGATTGAATAAGTTATTTTGCTTGTGATGTGTGAAACTATGGGCTTAATTTATGGATATAGTATGCTGTGTAGATTTGGCCACCCTCAACTCTATAACTGTTTCAAGAGAAAGAGAGAAAAAACAAAGGGGTTTTCTTTCTTATCGGCAATTGTGTGGTTCAACGGTATCTTGTGCTCTAAAGTGTCTGCTGATGTTTTAAGATATGATCCTTACACCACAGTGTGGGTCTTCAGTTGTGTGAGGAACCCAGAGAAGAGAGTAGTGATGAGAAAACCAGCAGTTAGTTTGTCATGCCCTCAGGGCTTGGAAAAACTATTTGGAAAAGGAGAGGCTACGCAGGGTCCGGTTTAGCAACTTTTCAAGGTAAAGTTAAAAACAGTGTTCTGTTTATGGATGTAGGTGTTTTCTACATAACAGCATATGATAATAGGCGCATACTTTATCATAGGGAGATATATGGTGTTGAATAGTTTGTATGTAAAAGAAGCTGTGTTGTGTTGGTGTTCAGAATGCTCTGCTGTCCACGTCTTGAGGATTGTTTTACCTTTCAGCTTGAGCTAATGTCTGCATTGCAAAACAAGTCTTTGCCCGTCTGTTCATGTATCAGGTATGGCTGATAATTGTTATGATGGTTGTCAGAAAACAGTCAGAAAAATGAAAGTGAAATCCTTATACAACATATCAAGGAGATGTCTCTTACGTAGGTATCTTCTTTCAGGTAAAGGTCAACTAGGTCTTGAAGTCTGCATTTGGATCATTCACTCATCCACAATGTAGTGCATTATACAGTATAGTGAATATATGCACTATGTAGTGGTTATTCATCGCTATACAGGGCACTAGAACATAGTTGACGAGTGGATGTTCCGAACGTAAGCGAAAAGTCATTCTTTCCTCAGACACAGAGTCTGGGGTCTGACTTGAGTCTGCTTGTAATGTTCCAGAATCAGATGCTCTCTGTGTCTATCACAACTTCTTTATTCCCAATACCCTCACTCTTCACTGATTTCACTAACTTCAAAATCATTACTGAGAGAGATTTTTTTTACACATCTAAAGCTTGTTCCTTGTGCTCCTCTCCAAATTCTTTGCTTTTGCAGGACCCTCTCAGACAAAAATGGGTGACTTCTTAAACAGCACGTTTGCCCCCAATAAGAGCCTTGGCCCTTACCGCTGCCAGTTCAACGAGGACTTCAAGTACATCCTGCTGCCGGTCAGCTACGGCCTGGTGTTCGTGGTGGGCCTGGTCCTGAACGCCGTGACCCTCTACGTCATCCTCTTCCGCACCCGGAGCTGGACGTCCAGCACCATCTACATGTTCAACCTGACGGTGTGTGACACGCTCTACATCCTTACGCTGCCCTTCCTCGTCTACTACTACGCCGACGAGAACGACTGGCCATTCGGCGAGGCCCTGTGCAAGCTGATCCGCTTCCTCTTCTACGCCAATCTCTACGGCAGCATCCTCTTCCTCTGTTGCATCAGCCTGCACCGCTTCCTGGGCATCTGCTACCCGGTCCACTCGCTGGGCTGGGTCAGCACCCGGCGGGCGCGCTTGGTGTCCGCCTGCGTCTGGCTCATCGTGGGCGTCTTCCAGGCACCCGTGCTCTACTTCTCGCGCACGCACGACGACGGCACGGGCGTGGACCGCACATGCTACGACACCACCAGCGAGGACCTCTTCGACGACTTCATGGTGTACACCATGGCCGTGTCGGTGCTGCTCTTCGCGCTGCCCTTCATGGTGCTCATGGTGTGCTACGGGCTCATGGTGCGGAAGCTTCTGGAGCCCACGCAGGTGGGCGAGGGCATGGGCTCGTCGCGCTGCAAGCAGAAGTCGGTGAAGATGATCATCATCGTGCTGGCCGTCTTCATGCTCTGCTTCCTGCCCTTCTTCCTGACCCGCAGCCTCTACTACAGCTTCCGCTACCTGGACGAGCAGATCAGCTGTAGCCAGCTGGAGTCCGCCAGCATCGCCTACAAGGTCACCCGGCCGTTGGCTAGTGCCAACAGCTGCCTGGACCCTGTCCTGTACTTTATGGCCGGCCAGGGCTTCCGTCGGAAAATCACCAGACGGACTAAATCCAGAACTCCGCAGAAGGTCAAGACCCTGTCCACTCAGCTGTGATGCTTTGCAAAGGCTTGCTGGGAAGGACTGAATAGAGAATGTGACAGGACAGGGTCATGGATGTACAGTATAAGACTGATGTAACTGCAGAACAATGCACGGAGAGCAGAAGCAGTTACACTTACAAATGCAGAACTCAAACCAAAGAAAAAACCCTTTTTCAGATATTTGTCAAGTCATTTAAATGTTCTCTTTGATAGCATTTTATTTGTCACTGAACAAATGTTTATTTTCCTTCAGACAGACGAGACAGATTACACAGAGCTTTCAGCAGTTGCTCATGTCTGCACCCATTGATAGTCATCCAAACAGTTTTTACGGCTGTGTGACAATGCTCTGTTCTCTGCGAGGTAAAACCATTGTGCTGCTCTCTGCATTGTACAATCCGTAGAATTATAACTTTAATGTGGGTTGTAATGCTGTTGAAAAGGAGGTTAGACCTAGCATCTTCATTTTAATGAAGGCAAGCTCAGGAGACCAACTATGATCCAATTACCTGAAGGGTGTATAGGGGCATGGGGACTCATATTACTGTCCCTATTGTAAATCAATGGGAGAATCAATATCATTCCCTTTATTACTGACCAAATAGTTATTGAAAAAATATGTATTTAATGAAATATTGTGTAACACGTATATATGATTTGAATACCCTGGTTATTAAAGAAATCATGCTTTTATGAGATAAATCTTTAAAAGTTTTAAGATTTTTCTTATCAGGGCGAATATGAATGCCACTAGAGGGAGTTCAAACTGCCTGTTGTTACAGTTTTTCTTAGTCGCTTTGGTACATTTCTCAGATCAGAATTGAAATTCTCAAAACTACCTGTTCAATCTTCACATCATGTCATGTTGATCAATATGTATTATGGATTTCTGTTGAATAGTCTCTCCCACAACATTTAGGCATAGCATAAGTCTTTATGTGCAAAATGGTTGAACAAGTTGTCATAATATGTGAAGCAAGATAATAATCGTGATGTGGATGAGAATTTGTGGCCCAACAGACAGGAATGGCAGGAGGTCTAGGAAGACTGCACTGTAATTCTTACAGCACTGCATGTATAGTTTTCCCTAAGGAGATTGTCGTTCACATTTCTTTTGTTTTCATTGTTTTCTTTGTGCTATACAGTGCTGTCTTTTCCTTTCTGTATCGCAATGACATGGTCTGTCAACAAATGACAGTACAAACAGTACAGTTTTTCTCAGTCGCTTTGGTGCTTTTCTCACATCACTATTAACATTTGCACAGCAGTTACAGTAGTGCATTTCTCAAAACAATTAGTGCAAACTGCAAAACCTAGTGGATAACCTGCAAAAGCACGTCACTTGCTCAAAATGGATAGTCCATTCCTCAAATGCAAGTATTCATGTCAATGAAACTGCCAGTGTCATCGAATTGAGAAGTCTTGACACCATTGTTTATGAACAAGATAACAAATGGCTTTGTCATGTTTTCATTATGACATTTTATTCTCTCAGTGTTTTCCAATGCAAAAAAAAGGTCAGAACTCAGTGACAATACCTGAACAAGACAGCACTATACACTTGAACAGCCATTTGAAAACTCCAGTAAAGTTACACATTGCTGTAGTTAGGGGAGTAAGTGAGTACAAGACACTGAATACGTACGTTTCACATTTGTACTGTATGTTCTTTGCAGTTCTACAGCATTGTGACAGAATTTGATAACTAGTTCACCAATTTTGTATGTAATGACTCAAGCAATGAAATTAAAACTATTAGTATTATTGGGAACGACTATTCAGCATCCATAGTTCATTTTGACTGACATGACATAAGCAAATGATAATGTTATAAAACAGCAGAGAATTGTACGAAAGCAACTGATACATGTCCAAAAGCTTTTGCAATTTGTTCAGAGGAAGGATAGGAAGGATACTATGATGTGCACAAATGACTAAATGTTGTGGAGGTTGAACTAATAGTTATGAGAATTTTCATTCTGATCTGAGAAAAGCACCAATGCGACTGAGAAAAACTGTAAAACCATAAATGTGAATCTTGTCCAGTGTCTTGCAATCAAACTCCCATATACACTAAGGTGTAGCCTACAATTTACAATAATTGTCATCATAATTTAAGCCATAGTTTACATCCCTCCAGAGTACACTGTTATATTGACAACATGACTAAGCAATTTGACTGTCTTATCCATACACAATGACTTGTCATTCTGATGGTACTGACTGATTTAATTTTGAGAGATGAACTAAGGATTTTGAGCAAGAAAGTGGCTTTTGCAGGTAATCCATGGTGTTTTGCTATTTGTACGAATTGTTTTGAGAAATGCACTTACTGTTTTGCAAATGTCGAGGATGATTCGAGAAATGTACCAAAGCGACTGAGAAAAACTGTAAAAAGCCTGGCCCTGAATCAAATATGGCTGAAATGTAACGGCCAGCAGGGGGCCTCATAAGCATTCCTTTGTTCAGACTTGTTTTGAATGTTGTGAATGTTGTTGTTTTTGTTCAGGAATACAAGGGGCAAAAACTCCTAGAATGTTCAGAAAACACAGAGCCATACACAGTCAGAACTATTGCCATATATTGTTTCTTTATTTAAAGAGTACAAATATTATGAATATGGAATATCATAATGTAATAAATAAAACCTACAGTT
This sequence comes from Alosa alosa, assembly GCF_017589495.1. NCBI lineage: Eukaryota > Metazoa > Chordata > Actinopteri > Clupeiformes > Clupeidae > Alosa > Alosa alosa. Next base: position 6,620,916 of record NC_063203.1, on the reverse strand, counting down.
ATGGAGTGATGATATTTTCTGTTTCTGTTCGTCACCACATTGGTTTTGAGATGAAAATACATAACACATAGGAGATGAGACATGGAGGTGTCCAAACAATAAATAAGGTCTGATTAAGAACCTTCTAGAACTGAATGCAAAATAAAAACAAAACAAAAACAGAAAATACAAAATACAAAATTCCACCCTATAAAATGTGCTTGTAAACAAAAGCTACACTAACATAGCCATTACTCCCACTATCTCCTTTTTCAGTTTAAATAATAATACTAATAAAAATACTTAAACATTATTGAGAGGAATGAAATGAAATGGTCAGTCTTCATTTGAGCAAAGTCAAATACCATTAAAATTCACTTAACACAAACCCTATCAAAGTCATGATTTTTCACATTTGATGTTTCAGCAATGATTGTATGTTTTCAAGGTGAACACACCCCAAAATGTACCAGGAATAAGGAGAGATCTCCATGAAAATGGTTGTGCCCCTTTGCTGTATGTGTGATGCTGAGTGTCTCTGCGTATTTGGAGAGCATAGAGAGTACTGTGCAATCCCTTTTGCATCTTTATCTGACGGTCTCTGTGAAGCTGACATGGCTAGTGTTATCCTCAGATAGATGAACACCCAGATCAGGCTCACACTAAAGGGGCTCCCCACTCTGTGAGGATGCTCCGCATCATGCAGATATGACAAAAAGAAAACGTATGTGTCTCAGATATCACTCCTATGCCTATAATCTATTTCTCGTGTCGTTCCAACCCCTGATTACTGTTTGAGGAGACAGAGGTCTTGTGAGGAACAACCTCCAGCTTTGTGAAGCACCAGTAAGATTAGGCCACCTGTGGGTTGCCTGATAAACAAAACTGAAGCCCAGACCGCAGGGTTGGGGCGAAAAATAGAAATCAGGAGGTGAAGTGTGAGACTTCACACACATCCTCAATGTGATGTTAAGAGACATTCCCAGCAAGAGCAGCGTCACAGGTCTTCTCACCTACTAGCTCAGATGAGTAGCATGTAGCAGCTACAGGACTGGGATCGTAGCCATCTGCCAAATGTTTTTCTAACTTCTCAAACATTTCATAGTGGGAATGTGGTAGTGTCTTGCTTAAGGAGAGGGACAGTGAGTTTCAGGGAAGACCACAGGCGACCACGAAGAACCCTGAGCATACGAGGGGAAATGGCATCTGACCTTTTGGGAAAGGAGGAAGTGTTCTCATAGTGTAGAAGGGCCGTGTGTGAGAGAACACTTCCAGGGAAAAGGAAGTCCGGGCCTTCAGAACAAAGCTAAGGATACAAGTGCATTCCATTCCTATGGAAATATGAATGAATCGAACTGAATGAGAAAAGAGGCACAGCAAAAGTAATGCCACGCTGAAGTCACCCTGTTAGCTTCCGTACTCTACCACACTTCGCGCTGGTGAAAATGTATAAAATTACCCCTTCCTTTTGCACCTTCATATACATATATACAATCATTCAAATAAGTGCTTTGGCATCAAAATCAGTCATTCTGATGCAAAACTGAAAAACAAATAACAAGCAGCCTTCTAGCACTGAAAGCCATTCCAAAGAGTTAAAAGCTAGAATCTAAGTTGCATCTATGACAGTAAATGTTGGCTTGTTCATGTCTGTATGGGTATCATGTTGTGAGAAGAAACCTAGAAGTAGAAGATCAGGATTGTGTTGGTGGCATCAGAGGGATCTCTGTGCTCAGCCACACCACTTGTTCTCCAAATGATTAAACAAGATAATTAAAGATTCCACCCACATACTTGTTTAGGTCTCTCCAGTAATACTTGGTGTTAACAATCCTTTGAAGAGCATAGGCCTTCATTATGTTCATGCTCTCAATGTAGAGTTGAGTTGTAGTGTACTGTAATGCAGTGATATGTTGTTGGTCAGTGATATGTATCAGTGTGTATGTGTGTCAGTGTGTGTGTGTGTGTGTGTGTGTGTGTGTGTGTGTGCGCCACTGTTAGTTTGTACATCATGCCCTCATAATGTTGATGTGCACTGCATGGCTTGACTTCAACCAGCTAAGGTGAGTCATATGGAAGCACAGTTATACAGACGAAAAATACTTTCTTTCCTTCTACCTTGTCTGCTTCTAAAAACAGAGTTGTATTGCTTTTTAAAACCAAGATAGGATAGCAAATAGTTTATGTAATAAATACACAGCTCTCCAGACTGAATCCCCATGGGGATCAATCTCCCCTCTCTTCTTCAAAGGCAGTCTGACCCGAGCTCTGTTCATCCTCTGGCGTCTGCTGATGATGTCATTATCTTCACCCAGTTTGTGTACTTTTCACTTTACACATGGACCTACAAACAGAAAGACAGAAGAGAAGCAAGTTAAAGCAGGAGATCATACAAGGATTTCACTGCATTTACTACCATCTCCCAAAAGTTAGCAATATTAGTGAAGAACCAGTAGAGGGCAGCAGAGTGTATCTCAGCAGTTCATACTGACTCAGCGATTCCTCTTCCTCTTAAGTGAGTCAGGAGTCAGGAGAGGAAGCAAACCCTAAAATACATTAGGCTAGCACTTTGCCTGCACCATAGGTGATTAAGAGGAAGCTCTGAACCCCTGACTGGGAGTAAGGAAACATAGGAAAAAATATCCCCATGACACCTCTCTGGATTGCAGGTTAGCAGAGGTTAGCCGCGCGCTAGCAGACCTCCCCTGTGTTCTCTCTGGTCCTCAGGAGAGTTTACTCAGAAAGGGTCTCATGCCCCCTCCCTCTCCTTAGGTTATGCAATGAAGACAAATATTTCAAAAGGTTGTACATTCAGAGACAAAGCGTGACAGTGACACACTCTAAATTTAGTGCACACCGTTTTGCCCCACGCCAGTGCTAGATTACAGGACAGGAGGTTCTGAATGGGAAGAATGTGCGAGGGGATGTTTGGGTGTGCATGTGCGTGTGTGACATGGATACATGCCCATTACTCTTCTGGTCAGGGGGATGGGGTATGCTAATGTAAACAGAGAATGTTAGAGAAAGACAGACCTGACAGAGGGCACAGAAAGAAAGAGAGAGAGAGAGAGAGAGAGAGAAAGGTGGGGGACTGTTATGCTATTGTTTATTTGTGTATGTATGTTGTTTGTATGTTTGTGCGTGTGTTGCCTGCTCTACACCAAACATCGTCTCCTCACAAACCCAAAACACTTGAGCTGTTGAATATTTCATCGACGCGATGCTGAACTCAGTGACTCTGTGTTCAAGCCCTGATCCCGAAAACCAAGGAGCCAACCAGCCTTGGGCCCAGAGAGACAGCTAGCGTGCCTGAATGCCACCCACCCACAGAGCCAGCCAGCCGCAGAGTGTCAGTGCTAGCAGAAGCAGAGAGTACTAGCTAATGGGTTATAATGTAAGCCTGGAGTCAGTGTTGAGACAGCGATAGCTCTTAGCGTGAAACACAAATGTTTACCTGTCACATGGCCAGGCTGCTCTCCCCGAGCCTAATGACCAGCCTCGGCTCCTGAAATTACCATCGTACACCAAGTGTCAGTCAGAGGCGACATGTTCACTGGGGCACATAAGACTAAGTGACACCCACAGGGTGGGGAATGGGGAGAGCAGACAGAGGCCTTGGGCCTTGATGACAAGGGAGGGTTTTTGGTAAACTGGTTTCATGTCGCAATACTAAAATACAGGGTTCTCAAGTTTTGAGCTCAGCTTGGAGTGAGATTTTGGGGCGGGACTCACTCACTTCGCTTGTGTGTAGAATAAAGTAAGTGCATTATTTACTAAGATGAGTGCACCATTTACTAAAATAAGTGTGTAAAACTTGCGCACTATGTAGCAAAAGGTGTGCACACAAAGGCGGATTATCAGACGTGAAATGGGCCCTCCACATCAAAAGGTTGGTAACTCAGCTTAGTTAAGTCTGGGTCTGGGGGCATGCTCCCCCAGAAGATTTTTTTAAAAATAACCCCTTAAATAACAACTTCTGGTGAGATTTTTGGAAAGAAGCATTAACACTTTTGAGACATTGTCATTGTATACATCCTCTTGTTTTTGTTTATTTTTCAGGACAGTCTGGGATTGTACCTATCTTGCCTAGCTTATGTCTCTTATGTCAGCCTTTATATCAAGGGGAAACCATTTGTGTTTTTATGTCACCAGGAAGCATGTCAGTAGAAATAACTTTTGATATTTAGGTGCGATAGATTGGAATTTTCAAATATAATAATCTTGACGGTGGGATATTCACCAATTTACGAGATATATGTACTGAGTGAGACAAATATTTTATTTATTAGGCTAATTGCTTTATTCACTTGAGTAGTCTATTGCCACTGAACCATTGGATCAAGAATGGGCATGCCGAGACCAACTTTCTCTCTCTCTCTCTCTCTCTCTCACACACACACACACACACCCACACAAACAATGAATTGTTCAGTTACAATCAAAACGAGACAGATTTTTTCTTGAAGTTCAGTACAGCCCTGAGGCCCAACGACATCTAGGATACAGACAATAGGGAGGGGCTGAACAAGAAGGGAAAGAATGGCATGAAGACAATTGAGATGCCATGAGTAGGACAGATATGAAAATATGAACACGTCACAAAGTACACACTGAGACCAAAACAAACAGAAAAGAAAGGAAGAGTGTAAAGAATGGAGGGATGAATGAAAGTATTGAAGAAACAGAGCAAAAACAGCGCCACAGTTCCTGGCTCCTCACTATTTCCTCTGACTGTGTGTGTGTGTGTGTCCTGCATGCAGGTGCGGACTGGTTGACTCACCTCCTGTCTGCTTCTGGAGGACACAGAGGCAGAGGACAGGCCCAGCAGGGACTTCTCGTCCGCGGGCTCCGTGTGAGACGTGTCCACCGAGTCCGTGTCACTGGACTCCACCTGGGTCGTCTCCATAGCGACTCCCTTCTGCTCCGGGATCTGAGCCACCTGGAACCTGTCCGTGAGCCAAGGAGGATTAGGAAGAGTCTAGAACTTGACATTTCTTTCTTATATGTAACACACACACATACAATTACACATATTCATTACACACAGGCAATTGCAATGTAGGTTGTTGTGGAGATGGTTATAAGCAAAAGACTGATCTATTTTGTGGAGGGAGGGGGCTTTTCCTAACTACATAACCACTTATTATCCAGTCATATTTGCATGTTTTCCCTTTCAGTAATCCATCCAAAAACAATTTCTAGTCCAGTAAAAGCATACTTTTTCTAGAACGTTTTTCAGGAATTCTTCTTGAAGACTTTGGTGTTTCATGTGTTAGTTGCTACAAATGACTTGAGTGGTTTACCAGCTTTAATATGGCCAGTGAACTACACTATACGCTGCAAAGTTTAATAGTATATGGACACAGTTTAATAGTATCTATGGACACAGTTTAATAGTATCTATGTACACAGTTTAATAGTATATGGACACAGTTTAATAGTATCTATGGACACAGTAGTCTTCTGCTCATTCTCATGCAGTGTTGCCCTGTATTACCATCACAGTGTAGGCTATAGCGCACTCTCACCTGCCCACGGAGAGGATGGTGACCTCCCTGGGCAGTGGGGTGCGGGCGGGGGGGCTGGAGGTCTTGTGAGTGTCGATGTGCATGGGCATCAGCAGCTCGGGCCACTTCTTCTGGCTGCAGCGCGAGCAGCAGGTCCCCGAGCGCGGGGCCAGGCCGTTGATGGTGTGCAGGTGCTGGTGGGGACACAGCCGCGGGAGCGAGTGGAACTGAGCTAGATGAGGAAGGCCGGGGAACCTGAGACACAAGGAGCATAAAGAATAAGAGTGCGGCAAGAAGGGAAGCGCTATAATTATCTCATGTTCATAAATGATTTTAATAATTTTTCTCCTTTTCCTTCATGAAAAATAACATTTTTATAATATAAAAAATAACAATAACAAAAGTAACAAAAATAAGAGTGCTCTTGACACTACTATGTGACAGGTAGAGATTAATAATCGGCTGAAGAATTGCCGTTTCATAACCAAAGCAGTCTTCTACTGCACTATCACCTGCAGTAGTGTATGTGATTCTTGCGACCTCCCTGAATAAAACCCCCGTCCCACCTGTAACAGCGCTATGGCACACGGTTAGATTCCTGCCGCAGATCCGCCCCCACCCCGACCCCCCTGCTCATTGTTCCATTGTGTGGGGCTGAAAGAGCCCATGGGCGCGTGTCAGCTGAATGCGGCTGCCACCCTCGCCTGCCACACAGAAAGGGCCTGGCATTAAAAGATTTCTAGAACTAAGAGCCAACGAGAGCGGGCCCTTTTGACGGGCACAGTGATGAGGGAAGCAAAAAAAAAAGTCCACATGCGCACGCGCTGGCACAGTATTTTTCCACAGTGCCACCGGAGCGCGCGTGTGTGTGTGTGATCAAGCTGCGCCATGTTTGCAATGATGCATGCTGCAGATAGGCTACTGGGTAGAAGAGAGTAAGTGTGTCAAGTGCAGTGAGAGAGAAAGTGAATCATGCTCCAGGCTGATTGATGGCTGAATCACTACTGCGTGATTACACATGCGTAGGTCATCTAGCGTAGTACCTGTTATTTGCTTCACAAAAGTTTTTTTTTTATTAAAAGCCTTCAAGTGCAATAAAATGTTAGGAACATCCTGCGTACAGTCTGCACCAATTTGTCAGCAGTTTCCTGCCTGTCAAAGCATATCTCCTTTGATAGATGTCCTTGTCCTATTTCCTTCAATTCACTGCCTGATAAGAGGGCAGCAGAGTGCCAATACGCATCAAGAACCATCATTAGCTATGGCACATGGCACTATTATTTTTTCTTGGACATAATTTTAGGAGGAGCCAGGTTTGTCTCTTAAAACTAGGGCACAGACAACATTTCAGGCCATTTAGGCCAGTCATTGTCTTGAATGCTTTCCATGGCTTGAAACATTAACCTCACTTATACATGGGACCTACATGCAGTTCTAGACAGATATCAGGTGACCTGACTTCACCTGCACAGAATAGCACCTCTCCTAGAAAACATGTCATACACCTCTGTGATTATGCTGTTATATACATGTGTGTGTATATGTGTGTGTGTGTATGCGTGTGTGTGTGTGTGTGTGTGTGTGTGTGTGTGTGCTCTCACTTGATGGATGAGGCCTTGTTGACAGCCATCTGCTTGCTTTCATACTCCAGCAGAAGCTCCTCCAAGGCAGCAGCATTTTCTGGAAGGAGACCGAGATGAAACGGACTAATGAGATCTCAGCCAGCAGAGCACCAGACATGACAGACACCACAAGCAACAAATCAGATCCAGATCCAGAGTCACCGCCAGCAGAGACACCTTACCTTTCTTCTCAGTGATGAGGCGGACCAGCACACTGATGGTGTCTTCATTAGGGTCATCTACAATATATGGGCAGGGGTTACCTGGAGATGGAGAAGGTGTAGCAGATGACGTATGAGTAAAACTGGCACAGGAAAATGATGGCATGATTAGATTTGTTTCTATATGTGTTTTCATATTTCTCAGGGTTCTAGGTCATGTTTTTGAATGCAGTTTTGTTCTGTGAGCAAACCGGAGGGGAACAATTAATCAGTGATTATGACAGGCTAGATAATACAGCAGCATCATGAGATCAGGTTCTATGACTGCGACGCGTTCAAACGTGTCTAGAGCGGTTCCGAGACGGTTCTGCCCTGCACTATCAGGTTCTCTCTGCCTCATTGTGTGCAGGTTCACAGTACTGGATCAGAGCAGATGGGGAGCCCAAGAATAGCTCACTCAGCTCTCCGCTGCACTGAGTGCAGTCAGTGCAGCACACTGTGAAACGGCAGCCCTTCCTGCATTGTTATTCTAATGTGCCTGCCCTGCACCTATTGTCCCCCTTGACACCATTTTCACGACCAAAATCAAATGTGAATGTGGGCATGCACTCACACAAGCACACCGCTGAACAGAGTCATGCGCTCACACAGTCATTAGTAACTTTGTCACATTTGGTTTTACTCTAAAAAAAAAAAATCCATATATGGCAAAAAGCCTCTACTTCCTCTTCACATTGACAGTGACAGCTACACTATACTGAAACCTTTCCTTGGGGTGTTAATATTACTTGGCGGATGCAGACAGCTAAGTGGGCTATAATCAATTCCAATGCCATACCATCACTCTTGGTAATGGACTTTGTAATAGCTGGCAGAACATTGCTACATTTAGTACAGACCTCTAATTAAGTTTCAGCCCAATCAATCCAAATATTTCTGCCTGAAGTAGAGCGTAGTATGGCATAGGTTGCAGGGGTGGGGTGCCTGAAGACTAGCAGCATCCCTACAGTGGATTGGTTGGGGGTTGGAGGTCTCTGCACTGATCATGCTCAAAGCCCCATCATGCATCTATGGCCCTTGAAACTCTTTCAGAAACCATCAGTTTGCTGATGTAAACTGATGTTGGTACAGCTCAGTTTCATACTGGCAAAAATGAGCACAGCAACATAATTCCATGCTGCGAGAGTCAGAAACAAACATTGAGACAAAAACAGTGTTAGCCTTCGATTTCACTCTTATATTGATATTACAATACTATACAATATCTTCAGGTATGCTCAAAACACAAGATATGCACCAAAGAGAATTGCAGGCTTTCCAGTCTAAACCAACATGCAAATACTGATGATGTTGTGGTTGACTAGGCCTATGTATTGCCTCACTTTATCAGAATAGCTCCAGTTTAGACTTGTGCAACCACAACTGAATTTAACTTTCATGCTTTTTCTTTCATGTTTTAAAACAAATCATCAACATTGTTTTTGATCTGGGGCATATGGGCCTTGCCCCCTTTAAGGACAGGTTATAACACAAGTCAATTGCAAGATCCACACTAGAGCATAGAGGACACTTCTTTTTTACTAAGTCTGGGCCACTTGTACAATTGTGTAACTACCTCTCTGACATTTCAGAATGAGGATGTGGAAAAATGCCAGGGTAAGATGTCTCCCTAAAAACTCTTAGGATAGCACCAGTGTAATAAGTTGTCAGACTGGAACAGTTACATAAGCCCCAAAACAAGGTGCTGTGAGAAAGCTCGAGCCTCTTTCATGTGTCGGTAAAGACTGACTGCAGTACGGTAGAGCACAGGGTTCTCTCTATCCCCTCCAGGGACATAGCTGCTATGTGAGAGCTGTCAGGAGGACTGTGATCAGACTCGTCTCTCGGATGACAGGATCATAAGATAACAGGCATTTGCTAATGGATAATATAACAGGTGTTATGTGCTGGGTCAGGGAAAAGTCTATAGTGATGTTTGGGTGTTTTCTGCCACCCATTTGCATTCTCATTTTCCACACTTTTTGCACACTTATTTTTCTTGAATTTCCCCTTGGGGATCAATAAAGTATCTATCTATCTATCTATATGCTGTACTCCCGTCCTACAGCTCACATCCCAGAATAGACTACCGTTAGACATTTCATTAGCTCTTATTTCTTGATCTCATCTTTCTCCACACATCACACACTCTTCCCTCACCTCACAGCATTCTCAGTTTCTGTCCCACCCCTCGGATCACCTCACTTACTCTGCTGCAGCCCCCTCCATACAGAGCTCTGCACTAACCAAGGAGCACTGCAGACTCTCTCCACACGCTAACCAACAGCCCAGTCACTCTCAGAGTCCTGAGTGTCAAACCCCCAGCCCAGTCACTCCCGGAGTCCTGAATATCCTGAGTGTCCTGAGGGAGCTCTGCCCTCTCCATCAGTCTCAGCAGACCCCACGGGTCCTCCTGCTCATCTGCACCGCAACAGCCTTCAAATCCACATTAGGGCATTAGAGCCTGCTATCCTGACTCCACCAAAGTCACTAGAGACATAAATATTCAAACCATGCAGCAAGTCTCTCTGCTATCTGTGGGTTTGGTTGAGCAAGCACTGATATCTCTAGTCTAAATTAGGACTCTGCTGTTAAGTTTATCCATAGCCAGTTTGGACTGCATTGGCACCCTAGTGTTGTAGGTTTGGGGTTCTGTGTTTATTAGTGAATAGGGGATACCCTATCCCTCACAACATTGTTACAGTGTCTGATGTGGAGGCGGTGGGGTGTGAATCCAAATGCCAATGATGCATTTGGGATAGACTTTCAGTGGCATGAGATGATGCTTGGTATCGTCATAGAAACTGTCTGCATGCCAACCGTCTGACCACAGAAACCCCAGATCACAACACCTAAGGGCTGACCACACACGGCCTTATAGCCTGATTGAATTATTGATCCGGGAAAGTAGAGACGTACGGGGTGTCGGGTTGCGGACTGCTCAACGAGGGCGTATTGAGAAGAGGAGGTGGCGGGAGTGAGAGGGGCCTACCTAGTCGCGAGGGTCTGATTTCACAACATGGCGGTTACTAGAGAGTAGAATGACTGGGGGTGATGAGAGCGGATGGAATGTAGCGCTACTGAATCACAGGCGTCATCATTAGATCCCAACAGATAGTGATCTGACTTGTAACACCATCACCAACAAAAACAAACATTGACGACATACTACAGTTCAGTATAGTAAAAAGCAATCTGAAGAAATGTAGATTGTAATATATAATTTGTAAATATAACTTGACACGTATCAAATTATAAATAGGAGCTGTTTTGGTGCACGACTTGTTATTATTTTTACTTTAACATGTCAACAAGCTCACCATGATCCTAACAGCTTTACACCGTGAAGTGAAGTCAGCTGTTGCTGCTGGCAGACCTAAATGTCACAGTGGAAACACAGGATCACACAATGAGCCTCCCTCGTCTCTTGGTGACTGGCAATTTACAATGGCATTCACCTGATCCAAACTCGTTGTACATGCTGTCCTACTCCCTCTGTCCATTCACAAAGGGAATAATATTATTCCCCACCCCAGAGGGAATCTATACCTCTTTTTCCGTGAGCCTTGTGGTTCAGACCGTGGGTGTGTCAGGAAGAGACCCATCCGAGTGTAATCTCGGTTAACCACACACAGATCTATCCCAACCCCGAGGTCTAGAATGTACTGTATGTAGAGTGGCTCTAGAGCACTGCGGCTTTGTCCCCAGACACAGACCCTGCCCTGCTTTCCCACGCAGACCCTGTCGGGGGTGTCGTTTTTTGAGTCCGCCTGTTTTGGGACCTGTGGGTGTATCGTTTTGGTGAACGCCTGTTGTAGGATATGTTGGGGTGTTGTTTTTGTGAACGCCTGTTGTAGAACCTGTGGGGGTTTAGGTTTTGTGTGCCTGTTCTGGGGCCAGTGGTGTGGTCAGTGCGTATAATTAGTCCTTATTCTTACTGACAACAGCGCCGGTGTGCCGGTTTGGAATTATGAACAAAAGCATATATGTACGTATATGTTGTATGTATGGATGACTGTGACCCTAAGTGTGTGGGTGTGTGCATGTGTGTGCCTGTGAGTGTGCCTGCACACCGCATACCTTCCTTCTGGGGCGTGGCCGTCTCCTCGCTGCCGGCCTCCTTGTCGGCGGTGCAGCGGTAGCCCTTCTTCTTCAGGAGGTTGCAGATGAGGATGCCCAGCAGGCCCATGATGCAGAAGATGGGCACCAGGGCGAACACGGCGTACTCCGCACTCTTCTCCTCCGGGCCGCCGCCGCCGCGCACGTTGGTGGCGTTGGCCACCGCCAAGCCCGAGCCCCGGGGGGAGCTCTTACCCACCGTCCGAGGCACCCGCACCAGCCGCTCTGCAGACTCTGCCGGGCCGAGGACGAGGAGAGCAAGTCAGAGAGACAAACGAGAGAGAGCGGTGAGAGGCAAGCCTGACACACTATACATCATACACTATTAACTTATAGAGTGGCAAACGGGACTCAATGTCTACAGTGGAAATGAGACACTGAGTCCACACACACACAGAGGGAAAGTTAATACTCACTCTTCACACAGGCGTACAGGGAGGAGGCCCTCTGGGCCGCGGCTGGGTGGAACCTGGAACATAAAAACCCACCCGGTATTACAAACATGCTAGGAGCACATTTAATTTCACCCACTCCCCGCTGAACCCGCTGCACTCAATCAGCCCCAGGCACAGGCACAGGCCCATAAAGTGTAAAAATAAAATGCACATTTGGGGGTGATGGGAGCAGGGTTTATGGGTGCCGTAGTAAAGTGTTTTAACAATGGGCAAATGATTTCTCCCCTGATGAGTGCACATGGTCTGTAACAGCTCGTGTGACACACACACACGCACACACACACACACTGATACACGCACACACACACACAGGGTGAAAGTGGTTCTTACCCAGACAGGCAGCTTCCACACACCGCCTCCGTGGCTGAGGTGCCTAGAGCCACCACTTTGCGGTGAAGGAGCTGACAGGAGCTGTGGGGGCGACACTGATTGGCATCGTGGGTGTTGGAGAAGGTGCCCGCCGGGCAGGCTTGGCACCCCACCACCTCAGCCCCCTCAACCTCCCCACAAGCCTGATAATTAGAAAAGAAAACATACTTTAGAAGACTGACATGAAATAAAAATGTAATTACACATAATAAAGACATAAAGACCAATATATCAACCTAAAGTTAACATGAGAGACTACAGAGTTTTCGCTACTCATTCTAAAATACCCTATTTGGTTTCATGCAATTGTACAGCATATAGACTCAGAGTAAACTGAAAGACAGCCATCCATATGAACTCATTGCAAAACATGGACACAAGACAAATAGAGAGTGGGGTGACATTGCATAACACTGACAATTCATGAAAAGAGATAGGCGTGACTGCTCAGAGAACATGGCTGGGACAATGTCAACACAGAAGTGCTGTGAGTCTGTTCACTATGGTGTGTTGAAGGAGGGGTTCTGGAGGAAGGTGGTTAGTGGTGAATCTCACCTTGGTGGGCTGTTGTCCTGCTGGACACTGCTGACACACACAGCCCTCGCCTTCGCCACACTGTGCTGCCAGCACCCCCCATAGACCAAGCAGCTGATGGGACAACACACACACACACACACACACACACACACACACACACACACACACACACACGCACACACACAGGGTTACCATGAATGACATTGACAGGCATCTTCAGATACATGTTCAAACATGCCACAAACCTCACAACACAACATAACAACACACACACTCACACACACACACTTCCAGTCACCAACACAAGCAGTCATAGACTGAAACCCATCCAAACATCACACACCACACATCCCTGAGGACTTGGGTGACGGGGAGTTGATTGGAATTGATTCTGAGTGTCAGCTTGCCCCCCCATCAGTCAGGGCAGCCCTGGAGGATGTGCTCCTGGGGCACGTCCCGTCTCAGGCCTCCACTCTTACTCACGTCTCCACTGCTGACTCATTAGACTGAGGGATGGGGTGGGGTGGGAGGCCGGGGGCGCTGAGAGGGAGAGGAGGAGGAGAGAAGATGTGGAGAGGAAAGGAGGGGGGGTGTCTGCAGCACACCGTTATCAGGATGAAAGCAGAACATTGGCTTGGCTCGGAGCCCCCGGGCCAGTCGTAGCAGCCAGCAACAGCTCCACTGCGTCAAACCCTCGCATTCGTTTCACATTCAGGCTCTTTCATCTTCCTGAACTCACACATAGCTGCAGAGTGCAGATATTTGAGAGCAGACCACACTGTTTGCACAGTCCCTGCTTTGTGGCTTTTTTTTTAAAGGATTGGGTTGTTTCAGTGAATCTCAAGGGGTTGTGTGACACTCCTGATGGAATGACTCAAACGTAGGTTTCTGTAAAAGAGTGTAATTCAGGGAAGCTAGACTGTGGTTTCATTAGAACCTCACTACTGTTTCTAAATGAATATAAATGAGAGAGTAAGGGGGGGGAGGGTGGGGAGGGGGCGGTGGCAGATAGACAGGGGATGCTTCTACTGCTGTTACTGTTGTAGGGAGTGATGTGCCCCCTGGTGCCAGAGACCTCGGCCAATCTGCAGTCACTCATTCATCACAACTGATAATTACTCCTGTTGTGAGCACACACGCACGTGCACACGCAGGCACATGCACACACACACACACTCACAAAGACACACACTTCCAGTCACCAACACAAGCAGTCATAGACTGAAACCCATCCAAACATCACACACCACACATCCCTGAGGGACTTGGGTGACGGGAGTTGATTGGAATTGATTCTGAGTGTCAGCTTGCCCCCCCATCAGTCAGGGCAGCCCTGGAGGATGTGCTCCTGGGCACGTCCCGTCTCAGGCCTCCACTCTTACTCCGTCTCCACTGCTGACTCATTAGACTGAGGGATGGGGTGGGGTGGGAGGCCGGGGCGCTGAGAGGGGAGAGGAGGAGGAGAGAAGATGGAGAGGAAAGGAGGGGGGGTGTCTGCAGCACACCGTTATCAGGATGAAAGCAGAACATTGGCTTGGCTCCGGAGCCCCGGGCCAGTCGTAGCAACCAGCAACAGCTCCACTGCGTCAAACCCTCGCATTCGTTTTCACATTCAGGCTCTTTTCATCTTCCTGAACTCACACATAGCTGCAGAGTGCAGATGTTTGAGAGCAGACCACACTGTTTGCACAGTCCCTGCTTTGTGGCTTTTTTTTTTTAAGGATTGGGTTGTTTCAGTGAATCTCAAGGGGTTGTGTGACACTCCTGATGGAATGACTCAAACGTAGGTTTCTGTAAAAGAGTGTAATTCAGGGAAGCTAGACTGTGGTTTCATTAGAACCTCACTACTGTTTCTAAATGAATATAAATGAGAGAGTAAGGGAGGGGGAGGGTGGGGGAGGGGGGCGTGTGGCAGATAGACAGGGATGCTTCTACTGCTGTTACTGTTGTAGGGAGTGATGTGCCCCCCTGGTGCCAGAGACCTCGGCCAATCTGCAGTCACTCATTCATCACAACTGATAATTACTCCTGTTGTGAGCACACACGCACGTGCACACGCAGGCACATGCACACACACACACACTCACAAAGACACATAGAAAGGGACTTACGATAAAAAGGAAAGGAGCTGAGCAGCAGAGGTGGTTCATCATCATCTTCAATATATTCTTCTATAAACATATGATCTGTGAAACAAAACAGCAGAGAGAGAACAGCAGAGAGAGAAAAACAGAGAGAGAGAAAGACAGAGACAGAGAAGGAAAGAGAAAAATATGAGGTGAGTTGAGGACACACTCAGTAATTAAAACGGGAAGGCGTGATAAAACACACCACTGACTTAAGGACATAAAAGTTCTCCTTCCCCCTCTGTCCTGGCACGACTACAACAACCTCTCTCCCCTGGAGGGGGAAAACTTCTCCTCACACGCCATTACCTGACACCACTCCTGACCACAAACAGTGGGAAAACAACACAGCCAAACAGGTAAACAGCGTTTGTTGTTAATAACTGCCTGTAAATGACTGACTCCATGTTTTGTCCATGTTTTGTTGCGGTGCGGCCACAATGGTATAAAAATACCCTCTGGCTACAGCAGCTGTCGGCCAGTGGTTTTTAGAAGGATTTGTGCTCTTTGTTTGGGCACTGTTTAAGCGCCACAATAAAGCCAACATTACTGTACCAGAGTGGACAGACAGAAAGATGCAGGGAATAGAAGAAATGAAAAGAAATATGTGAAAAAGAGAAGTAGAGTAAAGCATGAAAATGTGAAGACTAGGAGCATACAGGAGAGGAGAGGAGAAGAATGACATCTCTTCTCTTCCCGTCTCTTTCTCCAGACCCAGAGCTTCCCAAACCCAACTCCCAACTCTGTCTCACCACTCTGCCCTTCATCAAGTGTCCGCTCAGCCAAAGCCACTCTGCACAAGGCAGCAGGAGCACAGGCTATGTGCGATCAACAGTAAGCCACTGACCTGAATTTCCACAGATAATATCACCTCCATGACGCTGTGCTGATCACACTCTCACAGGGGAAAGAGAGAAAGAGAGAGAGAGGGAGACAGAGAGAAAGAAGGAGGGGGGAGGTGCAATTGTCTCTCAGTCTCATAGAGCAAGAGGGCACAGTGAGCCTAAGGGCCAAAGCATTCCAATCTATTTCTATCCCACACATGGCTGAAGAGTATTTACACCTTCGCTTCCCACTGCTCCTTCTGTCTCCTGCTCCCCCAGAGCAGCTGATTCTGGCCCACATCTGGCCCACATGCACCACACCAGACCCGCTTAACAGTCTGCTGCCCTCTCAGCTGTCATCATTTCCCTCTCTGCTCCTCTCTCAGTGTCACACACACAACAAACAAAACCTGAAGGACACATAGACAGGCCATAAGCCATGGCATGGGTATAATATTCAGGATGTACATCATGATTAGAATAAGTGCAAAACTTAACTTGGATAGTTGAGCTTGTTGAAATCCAAGTTCAGTCTTTAAGATTGTTGTTAACAGATTGCTTGTTTATAATCTGAGAGCATCTGTAGAAGTTACTGATACCGTTTACAAAATGACTGATACTGATGAAATATGAGAACTGAGAATGCATGCCCAGACTCATTGGCTGTGGAAATATTAAAATGTGGCTCTGAAAAAAAAGTCATGTTTACATCACTGGGGAAAAATCTGACCACCGCTGTGATCCTAAGGTACATGAAAATAAAGGATTCTGTAAAAGTCTATGAATATACATAAATCAATACCACATGCTGTGACATATAGCACAGTAAAAATGGACATAAAATCCCACCTGCCAGGTATTTTTGTTTTTACACTGATCAGCTCAACAGGAAGTTTTGCTGATACCATCTCAAGTGCACATGAGGATTATGAGAGCGTGAGCAAATAATTTAAAACATGCTGTACATAAAACACAAAATCCTGCAGTATTTATAGAGCCTGCTGTAAACGGCTTCTTTGCTGCACTGCACAAAAAAACAACAACTAGAAGAGCAAGCAGAGTAATTAAACTCCAACCGCACTCTGACTCAGCTCAAGATTCATGAGATGCAAACAGAATGTAACAGGTCCAAACTGATGTGCCTCCTCGGCGCGCATTCTAAATCATGGCATTTCTCTAGCGAAGTCAGAGATGCTCTAATGACTGAGTAAGTTAAGCTCTTTCTCTCTGTTTGCAGAGTGCCCCTAGATGGGACATGGATGAGGAAGAGATCAAGCAATCAGGTGTCACCTGAGAGCTCCACTTACCCCAGCGCGGCGTTGGATGATGACGGGGTTGCCCCGGCGACAGAGTGAGGATGCTAAGCGATGCTGCGTGACACGGAGGCAAGACCGAGGCAGGGAGGCAGGCGATGGCTTCAACGCGAGGAGGAGAACCGCAGTGTACCTGCCTGAGACAGCCTTGCATCCCTTATAGCACCACTCTAAACCACAGACACACCCCGTCCCTCCAGCGGGACTCTGGCCCCTCCTCTGCCCACTCGTGCACCGTCCGCTCCCAGCAGACACCCACCCGGAGATAGGGCTGGGGTGGAGCACTGGTCACTCTCTGTGCGCCCGGAGCGCAGAGCGTGTGGCTTCTCCACGCCACCACAGACCTCAGATTTTAAGTGCAGAGGACATGTTGACTGATGCATTTGGCACGAAAGCAAGGGTACATGCTAACGCATACAGTCACTGCACATTTCAACCACTTCTCCACCCTCTGTAGTGGTGAAAGCAAGCATGTGAACTCTCTCACAGGCATGCAGCATGCACTAGAACAGCTGAAGATCATACACCTGAAGACCGCAATACCTGCCTTACCAGAGCCATCCACCTTTGTCTGACTGTAAAAGCGATGGCCTGGGCGGTCTGCTTGTGTGGACGGAGTCAGCGGAGCCTGTGTGCATGGCATGCATGGTGTGTTCGGGCGGTGCGCTTCTTGGCCAGGTGTCCTGTTGACCTCGGCGGAGCAGCGGGATTGGAGGCGGTGGCAGCGGCAGCAGAAGTCGGAGCAGGAGCGATGCCGGCTTCGCCCACGCCGTGTCGGGAAGACAACCGGCCGACTCGCCGTCGCACACGAGAACTCAATAACTTTATACAAGTTTGGAGGATACCCTGACACATTCCAGCTCAAATGAGAGGATTCCAGCCTCCGGAGCTGTGCACCATGCCAGGATCAACTGGGGCAGATTGATACGTACGCACGAGCCAGCTGGACGCACTCACTGCTGGTTCCCTCTGAGCAAATAAATAAATAACACAAACGAGCTGAAGGTTTTGGCCGACGGGCACAAAACATGCCCTCAGGGTTAAATGACAGGGCTCTGGGCAATAATGTGCACTTTGTATAATTTCAGGGAATAGAAAAATGAGAAGTGTCCACCAACCCCCCTCCTGTACGACATCCCATTGAAAAAAAATAGGCAAATGCTGCTTGGCTTGTCATTCACATTTCAGCTGCGTTTTACAGATCAGCATCTGAGAACATGTACCTCCTGTCTAGCAGGCTTGGGTTAAATCTGGCCCCTTCATTAAAATACCATAAAGAGTAATTACAGCTCAGTCAGCTCTATCTCTGAGCCGGTCAACTTTATTTTGTGGCTTTTGGAAGCCTTGGAAAAAAAAGAGCATAAAATAAATAAAAAAACAAAAAAACACCCCAGAATATCCTAGAATTAAGACGGGTTATTTTGGAATCTGTCAAACAACAAATTGGAGAGGTTCTTAAGTTTCTTCAGACGTTGCCCTGGCTACACTTTTGTTACCGTGGCGTTTGGAGCCCAACTCCAAACTAAATTCCGGCTACAATCTTATCCTAAGTGGACCAAACCAGAATCAAACTGGCCTTGTCATAGGAACTATGTCATTATCGACTCATCGCCTCTAGCTGCACCGATAAAAACACAGTCAGCCTGTAAAGTGAGCTTTTGATGGTCAAGTACTGTCAGACATATACATCTGACCAGTCCCATCACTTCTCACATGGGAAAAAAAGACCAGAAAACTGAGAGACTATTTGAATATGCAAAGTTGACCGTGGAACGGAGACAGCACATATCTGCTGTGTAGTCTACTATGACTGATATGTGTCCTGTCACCAAAAAGAGAGAAACTAGAGAAGAGAAAAGAGAGAAGTTCATGTGGAACCCTTTGTCTGGGTTTTCTGGTTTGGAACTGCAGACATATCCCACACAGACTAGAAACCGCCGCACATGTGATACTCCTCCTCACACTCTCCCTCTGTAGTTCTAACACCCCCTCCATCGTCTCAACCTCTGCCAGGCTTCACAATGGCTTCTCCAAAATAGCCGGACATTTTAATAGCAGCCAGCACGTTTTGTTCTGATCTCCTCCGCAAAGCCGGATTTCTGCATCTCACCCCCCGTCCGCCTGACTCTCCATCCCTCGTGTCTCCATCTTTCGTTCAGCTGACTGCGGTCAGCCTTTATTGCGCCTTATTCTCATTTTTCATAGCCAGCGAGTGTCGAGCTCTCTGCCAAGCATGTGCCTGGTGACAGCCGTCATACTTTTGTCGTGTGGAGGGAGGAAATGCAACATTTACACCTCCCAAAAAATGCTAAATAATAAAACATAAACCCTCAACAGAGAGGGTAAATGACAGGTTGTGGTGCCTGGGTTAAGACACTGCCCCATCACAGCTCTTTTATATGTCTTACATGGACAATAGCGTCCAGAAAAGTCACATGGGAAGAAATGGTCCAAAACAAACAACAGCGATGGACATAGACATAGGCCTGCTTTGACTACTGTGTTAAGCCTTAAGCCTTTGTTTGAGGTACCAATTACACCAACTTGACCAAACACCTCTGTCTTTGTTATGACCCAAAACTATGACGGACGAAACAAACAGGGTGTATTTTTAGGGCCAGCTCACGTTTTTGTTTGCCCGTGGTCTAGTAAAAGAGGGCCTTCAAAGGCAAAAACAGGATTAAAAGCTGTGTACATCACTGGTGGCGTGTGGTTTCAGTAACACAGAGGGAAATGCTTGAGCCCAATCCACTGCGGCATCAGCTGCAGTGTCTTGAGGCCTTTATTTGAGGAGCTTGATGTCATGATTTGACAGTGCAGCGGAGCCTCCTGTGTGGCGACTAACCACACAAGAAGAAAAGAGGCAGCAGCCACAGGGAGCGGAGAGGAGCAGAGCAGCAAGCCGAGTGGCACCAGCCTTTATAAGGCCCGGCTGGGACACTGGCTGGGTGAGCACACTCAGCTGCACAACACTTTGAAGGCAGGATTTTAGAGATGCTGGGCTGGCTGATTTAGATGAAATAGTTTCTCATTGCTGGCTGACACGTTTACCCGCCCAGGATTGCCTTGTGTGCTCAGCCCGCTGCAGACAACGTGATGCATGGCCCTCAACAGAGACACGTCAGGCTGAATGAGACCAACCAGACACCCTGTGTGCAAGTGGAACCAGTTGCCAAAGCTAACATAGGTGTAAAATTCCACTGGAAAGATTGACAGGATGACATCATTCACCTGCTTTAAACTGGATCACCACCGATAGAGCAGTTTTGCGTCAATGGCGTTTTGGAAAACAAAGGTGGACAGAGAGAAGAGGGACACCAGAGCCCGTGGACTCTCTGAACTCCCCTTGTGTTGGTGCACACTGTCTGGCACAGACACTGCTTTAGCCAAGTTGACCAGCTCCTTTGATGTGTTTGTGGTACCTCAAAGGCAAAATCATAAAGGTTTACGATAGAGAACATGTTTTTCAGGAACATTTGGATTCATAATGGAAACCAGGCAAAATTGACTGAGTATTAAAAGAAAGGCTGTAATGCATTATATTATGTGCACTTACAGAAATGTTCCAATAGCCTTCTGGTCCCAAACCTCTGCTGGAAAACCATCACTGAGTCTCTGCAACGTGCTATGCCTTCAGTAATGCCGTCATGACCAGTATGTAAAGCCTTGGATTAGATTTAGGATGAAGGCTAAATGTTAATGATAAAAACAAAATTCCTAGCAAGGCCATAAAGTGGAACTATGGAATAAAATATCCTCTCAGGGAACGTGGAATAATCAGATCACACTGGGGAATTCCACCTGGGTAGGATGTATGGTATAATGTGTAATGATAGGAATGTTAACCGTAGCCATATGTGGACTCCAAATAGACCCATTTGGTTAAACCAATCTGGCAAGGCAGATGACAAAGTAAACTTAAAGTGAGGAGTATTTTTAATCTATATGCCTAGGTTTGTAATTTATGCCTCTGAAGTTCTTTACTCTAACAAAGGAAGCAAGCCTCTTGCTGTGTGGGTGCAAGTTATCGAACCTTTGCGTAGGAGCCAACCGTCTTGAACGGGGCGTGACCTTCGCCCCCTTGGATAACCACCCAAATTCCTTGGGTTGACTTTCACTGGCCTACATCTGTAATTATCGTCTTCTGCAAGAATGCTTAATTACCCACAATGTTTTGTGCTAAATGATGGACGAGACATGCCACAAAAACTGGCCTTGTCATGTGACAAAGGAAGAAAACCAATAGCTCCAGCAGCAGTCTGTGGCTGCTGCCAGTCATATATTACAAGGAAGGGCGCTGTGGGAGCCCAGCAGGACCTAAGTGGACAGAGATAATTAAATACTATGCTGCCATTGGGAATACAAAAAAAGCTATCGGTATATGATTACAGACAGAATGGACAAATAATGAACAACTATTGTTGAAAAAATAACATGCAATTTGGTGTTAATGTTACTGTTAATGTTATCAGTGGCATGTTAAATCAACAACGGCACCGGAAGGATTCAGGTGTCTATAATAGAGACTACCTGAAAGCACAGCAGCTGGACACTTCTTAAGTATCAACCTTCCTCTACTCAGAGCAGCATGTGTGGCTGTGAGTGACCATAACAAATACTGTATCCCCTCATTTTCCTTGTGGTTATGCTCAATGTGCAAACATCTCTATTCAAAACACAGGACTTAGATGTTGTTGAGCTGTGTACCTGACTGTAATTACAGGTAAGAGTCCAGGGCAACATCAGCAGCAGTGTTTTTCTCCCTGTCTGAGATCCCTGGACTGCACTGGAGCAGGAGGGTGACCCTGACAGATTCTGGACACGCAGCAGAAAGTGTGCTTTCCAACGGGTTTCTCAGAATAACTACATCAATATAAGGTTGCATGAGCTTGTTTTGGAAAGCACACAAGTAAGCACAAAAATACATGCTGCAAAGCAGACACAACATACAAATAGCCATTATATTGCCATCAATATGCCAAGGACTCCCTATCTTGGAACGTGCATGACTGTGGATGGAGCAACTATTGGATGGGGCTGCAGAGGAGAACAGGTGCCAAAGTGACACAAGTGTTCATTTACAAACACAAAAATCGACAATACAAATGTAATGTAAATATATAAAATATATACATAACAAACATAATTTGTTATTGTCTTGCAGACTTGTGCATGGTGTATGTGTTAACTATAGAACCATGGGAAAAGGGCAGATAACAGACGTTCACTTGTTGGGAGGGTTTAGGGTCAAAGATCATTATCAAAGCCAGAGGTCAGAGAGCATGTTACCAAGTGTATTCTTACCACTAGGTCAACCAATGGCAACGACAAGAATATGGGAACACATAATGCCAAGCATCACAATTCTGCCCTCTGATCTATTTCTGATTTATGAAAAGCCACAAAAGAACATTGTGTGGAAATGTTTTGGAGAGCACTCCAAAGTCATTTAGATTATTTCTTTGTGAGCTCAGAATAATCACAGCTAAATGCAATTTAAACATGTTGAACAGGAAATTGAAATGAAATCTCATGATGGCAGTGAACTTTTCATTCCTGTGTTTGTGTGATTGCTGAGAGATACCAATGGAAGCAATGGTCTGCTTGGGAATGTTAGCTAAAGCCAAAAGTGCCACAGGCATGGAGTTTGGAGTGAATTCCACAGTTTGACCCACACCAATCTAACCATGGTCAGACCTGGACAGGAGGCTTTACTGATGAGTCCCAGATGAGTGACTCACGTTAGAGGGCATTACTAAAAATGTTATGGTATTTTATCATAGAAAAACAAAGGCTATGAAACATTTTTGTAAATCCAAATGATCACAATATCGGAAATAAATGTAATGTGGTCCATGGCTCCACATTGCCACCCAAAACAGGCATGGCATTACATGATATATGAGCAGCTGTGCATGTCTGCAGATTAAGGCAGGGATATTTCAAATGTAACTGAATCGTTTCTGCAGACCTCTGTCTAATGACAGGAGAGAACTTTAATAACAGTGGGACTGACCAACAACCCGTTTAGAGGAAAGTGTGCATAAACTAAAGTACAAAAAGATTAGGGGTAGATAATTTCCTGCATCTCTGACTATGTTTCACCTAAACATGTCCTGTCTGTGGGATGGAAAGGAAGTCACTAAACGGTCATTTATTTTTAATGTGTTGCATTGACCACATTTTTACAACCCATTGTTTTGACAATGAATTAAAAAGTATAAAAAGTAGTGATTCAGGAGAGGATCTACAAACAATATCCAGTGGTAGATTGGTTTGCCATGTTGTCAAATCGTGGTTGTATTACTCTGTTCAACCTGACATGCATCATGGAGGAAGTGAGGCAGTGGTTATTGTGCTGTTCATCGTGCCTTGGGTGGTTTATTAACAACGTAATAATGTTACAGCAGACCTGCTTCAGAGGATGTCGCCCTATTGAGTAGGCGATGTTTGCTCAGTATCTGAAATAAATGCAATTTCTATGCACACAATGAGCAAAGAAGGTGACGTGCTTGGTTGCGTAAACGCAACCTCCTTCGCTCGCATTTCTCACTGCAGTGCATAACGTTATAGTAAGCACAAACTGACCACATGGGAGAAATGCAGAATATTGATAACAGGTCGTTGTTGTTAACAGTCACAACAGCCAAAAACACAATGTAAATAAATACGAGATACGATACGAGTGAGAAATGCGGGAGTGATGCGCATTTAAAGTCGTCTGCATCTTCTGCAAATTGTTAACAGGCCTACAGCTAATCTGTCAGTTTCCGTGTGTTGACACCAGGTGCACTAAAACATACCCTGCTCTATCCGAGGGAGACTAATCCTTAACAGAATGACAGACAACGTGGCAGTCGTTCTAACGTCAAATGTGGCCAACCGGTGCCAAAATGTGCCAAGACAAATTAGTTTTGATGGTTATATGCTAAACACCACATAGCCTACTAGGACTTGATATTAATGGACAAGGACTTGTAAGATTTAGCCTACCGTTATTTCTCTTCTAAACTACATGACGCTTTTACTACAGCAGCCGGTGTGCGGAAGTTTCAGGCATGGACAAAGAGTGTCACACATTTTAAAAACTTCATGTTCAATCCCATTCGCAAACTTCCCCATGATTTCTGCAGTAAACTATTTGTTGTCAATCTCATTAGACAAATGAAATTTAAGATATGATCAAGCATCTTCGTGTGACTTAGGAAATATATCATAGTACAGCACTATTTAGGCTACAAGTAAAGATATATTAAAGTCAGAAGAATTGGTTACTGCCTGAAAAAGAATGCGACGCAGCGCATTTACGCTACACCATCCTATCCAGTCTTAATATTTCGAGTCATAGTCTACAAGCATCTAAAACAACAAAAATAAGACCATATAATAACACAGAAAGGTGAGATAACTGTTTGATAGATATTTTATCGACACAGGTTAAGTATTTTCCAAATAGCCTAATGGCTAAAGGACAGACAAACCCAACTCGAGATGTCCCGAGTCTAAAACGATGCGCTAGATTAGAACGTTGTGAAACAAAACAAGTCAAAAACTTACCTGATTGGTTGATAGATAGGGTTAAATCATTGCCTGGATATAGTCATGTTTTTTTCCTCCTAAAAATATGTTTACTATATATATAGTAAAAGAAAATCTGCCAGTAGGAAGTACCCTCGCGAGGTCCCCTCTTTGTGATCCAAAATTTAAATACAGTCAACTCAGTGGTTAGTTCTGCGCGCGCTACGTCAACAGCCTGAAACGGGAGAGGCTCGCGAGCCCTCCCCCTTTCACTCCTCGCCAGAACTCACGAGTCAATGCGGGGAAATCACCATGCGCGAGCGATGACACTGGGCCATCCGGTGGGCCGGAATCATCCGGTCGCGTCACGGGCTTTAGTCAGCAGCTTCGAATGAAACACATGGTTTATGAATTATTAAAGATGTGCTGAAAAGACAGCTAAATAAAGTTTGTCACATAGGATGAATTTGTCCTATGTGCTTCAGTTGTCAGCAAATTCCCTTGAGGTGTCAAAATGAGTGTTTTGTCCATGTAGTGAATGTATAGTTTGGAAACTATAAACAGCTATGGTCATGCCAGTGTTATTATCTCTCTCTCTCTGTTCCTCTCAACAGTCTTTCAGTGTTGCCCTTGGCAGCTGCTGGTTACAGCTGGTCTTGGGGGTCCCTCTGTGTATTCACAAGGTTGTGACGTGGAAGGGCGACTTAGCTCAGGACACAGCAGATGACATGTGTAGGATTCTGGGTAAATTCAGGACTCCTCTACAGTGTGGGCCATGCCAAAGAGAAAGCTTCTTTAGAATAGGCAGTGCGCAGCGCACGTGAGCTCATCTTCATCTGACCAGTTCACTGGGTCACTCCTGTGATCCCTTTCTAAGGATGCTTGGCCTATTAGACACTGCCAGACAAATAGAGAGCATTGTGTTGACACGCAGTGATATCATTGCAACAAACAAGCTGTCAAGCCAATAGGCAACTTAACTTGGATATTCCAAAACAATGTCACACATTACACACACGTTTAGACTAGTATAATTTGACAGCACATGAAAATGGATGTTTTTTTAAAACTAAAGACTAAATAGAAAAGGGCTGTCCCTGGAGCTTCTCAGCCTTGGTGTTTCTCCAGCAAGCTGCATAACCACTGTATCTTCAGAGGCTGCATACAGGGAAAGGAAACATTCCTTACACTTACAAACATATAAATACACACCACTTGGAAACTCTGCAATGACATCACAGCACACAACAGTGTGTCACCTACTGTGATTTTTGTAATATTTTCACAGCCATACATACTAGTAGAAGTGTTATACATGTATTATAATGGAAATGGTGACTCAGTACTCAGACTTCCGTACATACTATATAATAATGGTGCCGAGATGCACCAGGCTTTCCCCTAATTTACCAGCTATAACTTCAGTTCAACAACAGATATTGACCTCTGCTCCACTCTCTTGCCCACTGCTTAATACGTCATACAGAGCTTATTGTGCAGACATACAGAGAACAGTTTGTGAACTGGATGTCAATCAATCACGCATTCAACAGTCACTGAGTATTCATTCAAAACTTCCCGTGACTCACATACACTTGCAAATGTATGGCAGCCACTGAAGAAACACCCAAGAGTTTGTACTACGGCGTGAAAGACTTGTTCTGTTGGGCATAAAAAAGGACAAGACATGGAGATAGTGTACTCTATATACAATACATACACTGATAACTAATGGTTGTATGGCATGGGTTCTACACAAGATGAAATAGCATCTGCCGGTGGGTAGGTGTACTAAAGACGGCTTAACAACACAAGTGAAAGAGACAAGGAGGATGTTCTATAATAATGAAAATACAAACAAATCTATCTGGCACCAGTGAAATGTTTAATTACAAAGAACCCACAGTGACAAAATAGAACCATAACAGGTAGAGTAGTGACATAACCATGACAACTTTAACATAACCGGCCTTGCAACTTCTTTTTTTAAAATACTGTAATAGTCATAACTTAAAGGCGATGGCACACAGGCTGTGCCAAAGGGAAAAACAAAACAAAATAATAAAGAAAAAACTTAAACAAGTATATAAAAATATGCCATTAGCTTCATATCAACAATTGAGGACCGTGGGAGCACTATTTACAGAAAGAAGGCAATATATACCAATATTTACAACAAACATTAAGGACTTTGTTCACAAAAGGGTAGAAGGCTACTTACATCAAGGAGTGTATTTGAAACAGAATATGTGGAAGAGATCTGGTTTTAATTCTTTTTGCCAAGTTAATGCAGTTTTGAGAGGATATCAGTGTGTTATTGGGGAATTCTACATTCACTAAATTTATCCAGTTGGGGGTCATCACTACATCTACCCAACAAGTTGTAGATTTTAAGAATGTAGATTTCTTAAGTCTAAAAGAATGAATTAATATCGAGGGGGTTTGACTTTGTGAACAGTGAGACACCAAGGTCTGGACTTTCCTCATTGTAGGGGACAGTAAACATTGATGCACATTGTTTTTTATTGATGTTTATGTCCTCTAACACCACTGACATGAACCTCTAATGGAGAGCAGACATCACCAGCACTGAATTCAGAACACACCGTCCACAAATTACGATCTCACCATCACTGCAAATCAAACTGCTTTCAAATGGAGTCTACATGTAAGTGTGGTGATTAAATACATTGGTCTTGGTGATATTAGGTCTCTCTAGGTGTATGCGTCAGAATGTACATGCAGTGTAGCGAGAGAGAGAGAGAGAGAGAGAAAGAGAGAGTCTCAAGTCTCTATGTCTCATCCACAAAGGAAGCATCCTGTACAGTGTTGCAGTGTCTGAGGCCCAGGCCCAGTGCAGTCATATGCTCAGCAACTCTCATGGGCCAATCAGCTTTAAGCGACTGACATCAAAGGAGCGTAGTTGAGGCCAAGTGATCAGGGTCTTAAATTCTTCACCTCTTAAATGCTTCTCAACCTTCACGTGCACAAGCTAGCTTAGAACTACACCATCTGTTTCTATGCTAAATGTGTCTATCAGGAGTCAAGTCCTCTCTCTCTCTCGCTCTCACACACACACACACACAGACACACACACACACTCAGATGCATTCTTGCAAGAATAAACCCACATTCAGAACATATGTAACAGCTACTGATTTTATCATGGCCAACATTAACATTCTTGACACCTACTGTAATGAGTAATTGATTCTCTCTCTCTCTTTCTCCATTTGATTTCATCTGTCTCTCCTCACACACAGATGTTATTTTTACACATCAGAGATAATCAGCCATCGATCCATGTCAGCAGAACCTTGACATACACACATACTGTTGCCACTCACTTGTGTCACCATTTTGTGCTTGTGTACTTCAGATGCACAAAACGAGGAAAAAAAACACATTTATAAATTAAGTGCTGTAAAATGATAATCTAAAATCAAAAACATAAATACTGTACATAAAGATTACGGACACAATATCTATATGGAATGTTCTTTTTCTCGGTTTGTCTCAAACTATACTTTTATTCTATGGAATCATTTTTATATCATTCTCTTCTTCTGTAGGAGTAGTATGATAAATGAAAAAAAGTAAAGTGATTATGTGAAAACAGTTGGATGTGATTGTAAGTGACTGTGGAAAGACTGGCTGTGCCCTCACAGAAAGTGAATGTGTATACATGAATGTGTGTTTGTGTGATATCATAAGCAGGTACCCTCCCCTTATATTGCACATAGGTTACTTCTTTCGTTTTAACTCTTTATCACTTTTAAATCACGCTCCTCTTTGTCATTTGAGATTAAATTTGAGATAAAATAAAAAGGCATCTTCATGTCTGTAGACTCAAATCACAGTCTTAAATGACCAGTAGTTGACCACTCTTGACAGTTGAGGTGAAATGACCATCTCTTTCAGTCATTGTTTCTTTTTTTTTCCCCTGGCCCACCCGGAGCGTGAGAGCCACTCCTCTCTTCTCCTCAATGCCCAAATGTTCTTTCATGGCTTGAATCGTGCCTTTCCCTAGGCTCTCCAACAACCCACAGCAACCCACAAAATTACCCATCATCCATTTGTCACTTTGCATGCTCTGCCTGTCTGCCCCATGCATGCCTGCCTTAGCACTCAGTGTTAACCACTTGCCTCCTCACTCCGCTGTGAGAAAGAGTGGTGTAGTCCGCACAAGGAGGCCCTTCATTACATCTTTTCACAGACTTGTCTGTCCTTTCATCCTTTTTTCTTTTCATCCTTTCTTTCTTTCTTTCTTTCATTCTTTCATTCTTCCTTTCTTCCTTCAATCTCTCTGACCCTCACACTTTCCCTACATACTCTCAGTCCACCTCTCTTTCTCTCGTGGGATGCTTGTAGTGTCCTCGTCCTGCTCCCGAGGTTAAAGTCTGTAGAGGTCCAACACAACATGGAGCCCAATGGGGAGTGGAACGTCACGAGCAGAGCAAGATTTACTTCGTACACCAAGAGGAGCAAAAACGACAGGGGAAAAAAACTAAACAAAACAACCCAAACCGTTGAGGAACAACCCAAAACGGAGGGAGATGCAAAACAAAACAACACTAAAAAGAAGACCTGGTTCGAAGCGACCCTTTTTGTTTCCCCACTCCAATATCTGACACATCTATGCACAGAGGAACCAGATGTGGGAGCGGAGGACATTTAGAGGAACAGGAAGTGGGAGGAGTTTTTGGGCGGGGCTGGGTGGCGTGGGGTGGGGTGGGGTTGGCGGGCGTGTGCGGTCCAGCGGCTGGCACTGAGCAGGAGGCCGAGCGCCTTGGGGAGAGGGACGGGGCTGCTCACACCCTCCAGAGCAGCAAGTGGTTGGTGCTGTCGTCCCTCCCCACCGTCTCGCTGCTGTTGGTCAGCCGGAAGTCCTCGTAGCCATCCCCGCCGCTGATGACCAGCAGGTTGGACTTGACGGGCAAAAGGGCAGAGGCGCGCCGGTGGGCTGAATCTCGTCGCTGCAGACTGCTGCTGCCCCCCTCTGAATTCTGAGCCGCGTTACCTAGTATACAAAGCACAGGGTCAGAGGTCAACGTGCAGACAGACAGAAAGCCTGAATAAATGAATAAATGACAGCTGACAAACAAAACCAGTATCTGTGACAGTCTTGTAGAGTTCAAATAGACGCTATTGTGATTGCGATTGCGATTTGTGGTATGATTTTTGAATGTCAATGAATTGAATCAGTTTAATATTCCAAATGTCTCTTTAATTTGTGCCACCCCTGATTGGTGAGCACGCCAAGTGCACAAGAAGCACAGCACCCCGACCGACTGTGAAGCTTACCAATCAGAATTTCTGTGCCCCTCGCACACCCACCAACCAGGACTGAAATAGTCCATGAAGATGAAATGAATCAGAAGTCAGAAATGTGACAAAATGAACTGGGCACGATTATTTGTAGCTTTTGCGATTGGGTAATTGCGTTGGTTCATATTGCGATTGTGATAATAGTGCAGTCCTACTTCTCAGTCCAGTGCACCCTGTTGGAGTTCATTTTGCAATATAAACATACAAATATTTCAATACCAACAATGATTCTTGAAGTTCTGACACATCTTGAATTATTACCCATTAACACATTTCCCAAATGTGGCAAATTGAATTCCCCTTGTATTGATAATGTGTTCTGAAAACAAATTCTGACACATTTGGGTATTTGTATGTATAATTTTAGCTGGATTCATTTCAAAGATCAGAAAAAATCTGTAACATCAGAATCTATTAGGGTAAAGCACCAATGGCCAGCAATGACAGACAATGTCCACCAGAGGGTGACAGTGTGCAAGAGCACATCATCCAGTACCTGTGTCTGCCTGCGGGGGGAATTTGACGTCGAACCCCTCGGGCAGCTCGATGGAGGTGAGGAAGCGGACGTGCCCCGTGTGGCCGTGCGCTGAGCCCATGGGCTGGAGGGGGCCGCGCAGCGAGTTGGGGCCTGTGCTGGACAAGACCGGCGGGATGGCCAGAGTCAGCACCACGCCAGCACTGGTGCCGATCCACAGCAGGTCCTTACAGGCCAGCAGCGCCGTGATCCGCAGACACGCCGCCTTGTGCTGACGGATGATGGCGTCAGAGCCTGAGCGAACAGCAATGGAGGAACAAGACTGTGTTAGGCAGGTTTCTCACCAGATCAATCGCTGGGAAGCAAACAAAGACACGTTCTCTTAGCTAAAGAACAAACACCGAAGAGACACGCAGGTCCAAGTAGATATACTTTTTAGAAAAAGTGCTTGAGATTGATGTAGTGTTTTTAAAGTGAGCCACATACCGTACTGTCTGGCTGTTTCATTGCCATGTGCCAAACTATTTATTTCCCTAGTTCCTAGAAGGAGTTTAGTAGACTCCAGAGAGGGCCGTGTGTTGTCATTACTCTTTCTACCGCAGACATTGCTGATGTGTTAGGTGTCCACTGACCTGCCAGCATCTTGTGGACGGCGGGCGCCACATCCACCTCGGTGAGGCTCTCGTAGGTGGAGGCGTGGTACAGGCGCACCTGGGCACTGCCCTGCAGGGCCATCCACACACCCTGGCCGTAGCTCACAATGCTGGTCACACACCGGCTACTGTCCTGGCCCACCTGGAATGAGTGCTGTTGAACACACACACACACACACACACACACACACACATACAGAGTAAAGTGGGTCAGACCCATTCTGTTCTGCTCCATCGAGATACAATGGCCCATGGTTCGGATCTAAGAAATGATCCACACAGCAGGATTAGTAGGAAAATATTTGACACAGACCAGACACAAAACCAAATTGCAAAATACCCTGAGCCTGTGACGTTTGATTAGCTGCGGCTTTCGCCTCGCACCCGTTACTGGTTGCGTTAGTGGTTTGTGCATGAGCTCAAACTTGTTTGCCATGTGTTGGAGAGATCCATAAAGCCACGTCCAAATCTGGTAATTACACGGCTGTAAGTGAATAAATATGGATGCCGTGCACTTATCTCCAATAATGCTTAATGCAGACATGCTCTTGAGTAAAAGTGGACATAAATCTTTCACTGTGTCTGTCTATACTCTTGGGTTTCACAACCTGAATGGAAGAGCACAGTAAGTGGTTAGAACCCACTTTACTACCACTTCCCCTCTCCGCTGGGTTCTAGAACCCAACCGTGTCCCCCCTCTGCTGGGCGTTCCATCATGGTCTCACCTCCTGGACCAGTGTGCTGGTGTTGATGATCAGGACCCGGTTCTGGCAGCCGCACCACAGCTTGCCCGCCACAGGAACCATTTTGGTCACAGGGCCACCGGGGGTGCCTAAGCACAGAGTCTGGGAACTCTGAGGGTCCCAGAAACTTCCTGTGGGATGGAGAACGGGTCAGAGCTCAGAGGACAGAAGCACTCCCAGGTCGTCGTTCACAACGCAAAATCATCCCTTCACCGTTCAGTGAAAAGCAAAGCGGAGAGCAACACCCACCTGCTTCTCTCTGATAGACAATCACCTCACCGTTGGCCAGGGAAACAAAGACTTTGTTGTCAAGATACCTGCAGGGAGGAGAGAGGGGGAGATGATCCTTTTTACATGCTCTAACTCGATGGCAGTGGTCACCATGACAACAGCTGTGCTTAGCTGAGATACTCACAGGATGCACAAAATGGACGCTGAGTGCTGCATCTTCATACTGTTCTTGCGGTTGCGAATGTTGTCTGAAGACTGATAGACATGGATGCTGTGTGGCGCAAAGGATGATAAACTGTGTCATTATATCGTGTAACTATACAGTGTGGTAATCTATGCACATGATGACTACAAAGTCATTAAAATGTATGGACAATTTGTCTGAGAGGGCATTTGTAAACCCTTTACATAGATTGTCACAACCAGACCAATTGTTTATGTTTTACAGACTATTTGTTTTTGCTTTTAGGTCCATCAGTGGTTTAATACTGAGTAGAGGTGACACCGCACACCGTGATGTTTTGATTGATTACCATCCATAAACACAGAGATGACATATGGACCCTGGGAAGAGGCTTAGTGAGTCATAAATGTCAAGCTCTGGCACGATGGATGGAGAGAATATGAGAGAAAGAGGAAGAAAGGAGAGATTCCATGATTGAAAGGTGTACGTACACATGGCTCATGTTACGCCGTCAAGCTTTCTGGTAAGCTAGTTGTGTAACAATGAGAAATCTGTTCCAAACAGAAATTACTAATCACTGGAGACGAGTCTGCGTCAGCACAGTCACTCACAATCACTTGTGTTCTTTTCCATGATGCCGCTTTCACAACAACACACCTCAGAAAACAGCAGGATTTCATAATAGAAATGGACACATTTGTTATTCTGTTGATGTCACTGATGCCAGCAAATGGTCTGTTTTATATACAGTACACCAGGGGGCCAGACAGGATGGACAGAGCTAATTAGAAAGCACAGCTGGTGAGGTGAAATATGCTCTGAAATGGACGAGGGCCTTGAGTGCTCCAGTGGGGGTGGACTGAGGTCTTACCAGCCGTCCTCAGTGCCCAGCCAGACGGAGCTCTGGTAGGCCTCGGGGTCGATACTGAGCAGGTCCTCCAGGCTGGCGCGGGTGAAGGAGCCGCGGCTGGAGCGCCGCATGGCACGGCCGTCCATGGGGCTGTCGCTGCTGAGGCGCGGCGGTCCGAACGCATTGGACACCGGGAACTCAGGCTCCTCCTCCGAGCTGGTGGTCTCTGTGGCCATGTCCTTGGAGCCTGCACCCTCGTCATCTGGACAAGACACAGCCAATCACAACAGAGCTTAGGTGACTATCTAATCAGCTCATTAAAGGTAAACAAAGAAAAAACTAAAAGGGGGAATTCAAAACTCAATAGTTCAAAAGTTCATTGTATCAATTTTATATATTGTAAATCATATATATATATATGATTTACAGTGTATAAAATGGTGATATCCTTCTACAGAACTTTTAGTTTTAAGCACAAAAAGCTGGTAAAGCTTAACAATTGAATCATTTGAGTGAGGGCAGTGAAGGTCAACTGACTGCCAAAGCTGGAGGAGATGGTGGAGTGGCTGGCCTGGCTCTGCAGGGTGGACGAGGGGCTGGGCGAGTCCTCGTCGTCCGTGTCGTCGCTGTCGAAGGGCACCAGCTCCTGGTTGGCTCCGGCCGGAGGCTCGCTGAGCTCCAGGGAGGAGCCGGAGATGGAGATGTGCAGCTGCTGCTGCTGGGTGGAGGGGGCGGCTGGGGCAGCATGGGACTCTGGAGCTGGAGCTGCTGGGGGGCACTCCACACGCTCCCTACTCCACACAGCACACAGGACACAGGTCATCAGAGCAGCGCCACACCAAGTTCATTTGAAGTGGTCAGCAGACTTTAGTCATTAAACATGCAAGGATGTAATCCACTGTACTTAGCAGATATAGATATAAAGATTGATACTTAATTTAGGAATTTAGTGTAATGCATTAACAAAATAAATTGACATTATAAATAAATACATGAAGTCCAAGCTTTAGTAATATTGGAAATATAACAGGACAGGTGCATGCTGGGAAGGCTTAAGTGTTTGTTTGTGTGTGTGTGTGTGTGTGTGTGTGTGTGTGTGTGTGACTGACCTGCCCTTGAGGCCGGGCACAGCTGCGATGCAGATGATGCGAGCGGAGCAGACAGCGATGCAGGCCTCCACTGTGGGCTCGTCGCGGATGTTGAGCAGACACACCTGCCCCACGTAGCCGTCGCTGTTGCACACCCACACCTCGTAGGTGTTCTCAGGGCAGCTGTGGCTGGGAGACGCACAGGAGAACTGGAGGGACACGGCAGAGGGTTAGAGAGTCAGGAGTCTGGACCTACAGGGACTTGTATTGGTGGAGATCTTCTGTAGAGGTGAGCAGTGGATGGTCTGTCTCACCTGCATCCCACTGCGGGTCTTCATGATGGGGATGGCCTTCAGGAACTCTGGGTCCCACTGGTCTTTGTTCATGGCTTCACAGAGCAAACACATAAAGAACAGGGGACAGTTAGACAGCATGTATTCCCAATAAAATACTTTTTTTGGACTCAGCAACAGAAAGGAACAACGGTGTCCCTGAGTATCATATGATTTACATCTGGAAGATAAAACAAACACAAAATTGCAATTAAATTGGAATCACTAAATGGGATGTTAAGGAGATTATGTAAACCCCAGGGTTCCTGAAATTCTCAGTTAGAATGTCTTTATTGCAATGGCCCACTGCTGGAGGTGCCTCTCTTACCCAGCTTCTTCTTGGCCTCCTCGAAGGCCTGCTCAAAGTTGCTGCGTGCCTCTGGGCTGCTGAACTCGAAGATGAAGGTGCTCTCGGCCGAGGCGGTGGTCAGCTCCACTTTGGTGGGCAGGAATGTCATGCTGAAGGCCAGAGACTGCTTCTCAGCCAGCTCCCTGTGCACTGCGGCCATCAGGTCCTTAATCACATCATCCAGATTCTACACAGAGAGACAGAAACCAGTTACAATTCACAACATAAAATGTGGACAATGGACAACAGTACTATGTGCCAGAGGGTGGTAGAGTAGGAAACTGTATGCAGGTTACCTACAGTATGTGAATTTAAAGGAGGCTCTGTGTCGCTTACCTGATGGGGGAAGCTAAGTGTCTCTGATAGTTTGCTGATCTGACCCAGTGTGCTTAAGTCCTCATCCAAACGGCCAATGGTCTTCTGGATGTTCTCTCTGTTGGTGGCCTGGTTAGAACCTATGTGTGGAAGAGGAAACCAAAGCAGAACATGAGACGACAATCTTTCTTAAACTCAATCTCCCAGAATCCTCTACTTATAACCAAGTTGCTTTTCTCACCTTTCACCATCTCCACATCCTCCAGTGGCAGCTTCCATAGGAACTTATATTTACTCGAGGTGTCAATAATGCTGGCCGCTGTATATCTGTGGGAATCCAGACAGGAGGAATACAGGTGAGTGGTCACATAACAAAGCGTTAAAAAACCATCACATAATATATAATAAGGTAATGCTGCATGGTTGGCTTATCAAAAATCATTACACAAAATACATTATGAACTGAAACAAATTACTACGATGTATCAGAGAGTGCTATTTATGAGTTCTCTTCTAGCTCTTACGGGCAGCCGTGGCCTACTGGTTAGCGCTTCGGACTTGTAACCGGAGGGTTGCCTGTTCGAACCCCGACCAGTAGGCACCTGAGCAAGGCACCTAACCCCTCACTGCTGCCTGAGCGCCGCTGTTGTTGCAGGCAGCTCACTGCGCCGGGATTAGTGTGTGCTTCACCTCACTGTGTGTTCACTGTGTGCTGAGTGTGTTTCACTAATTCACGGATTGGGATAAATGCAGAGACCACATTTCCCTCACGGGATCAAAAGAATATATATTTATATACTTATACTCTTCTAGAAAATCCATCTGAAGGTACACTAGAGTACTCTTCGTTTATGTGTGAGTGTTTTGTTTAGAGATACTTCCGCTACAATCAATGCTTCCCCCTGACACAAAAAATGTAAAAAAGTCCAGTAATTACATTAACCACTCAATAATTTACTCAACATTTCTTATTTTCACATTTAAACCTAATTGTCTATGATTCTTTTTCCAGCTTTGCTAGATTGGAGGCTAAAATGGACCTCAGCATGTGAACAATAGTTCTCTAAAATT
Source organism: Alosa alosa (assembly GCF_017589495.1). Lineage (NCBI taxonomy): Eukaryota > Metazoa > Chordata > Actinopteri > Clupeiformes > Clupeidae > Alosa > Alosa alosa. The sequence goes on along the minus strand of NC_063203.1, from coordinate 6,584,728 downwards.
GTCATGTTTGTCAATTAGAAGGCTTGTAAACCAGTGCTATAATAATAGACTCACAGGGCCTACAATAAAATTTCTATTAAACCTAGTGTGTGTATGAGCAACAGTGAGTGCTTGAGTTATTGTGTGTGTGAGTGTGTGTGTGCGCATGTGTGTGTGAGTGTGTGAGTGTGTGTGTGAGTGTGTGTGTGCGCATGTGTGTGTGAGTGTGTGAGTGTGTGTGTGTGCGTGTGTTCACACTCACAGGCTCATGGAGCTGCGGCGCAGAGAGCCAGACTTCCTCTTGAGCGTGGTGCAGATGAGCAGGTCGCTGAAGAGGAAGAGCGAGCGGTCCTTCTTCCCACCCACTGTTTTCTGCACAGTGCCAGGGGGAGGAAGCCAGTCACCACGGAGCCATTTTCAACCCCATTCAGACGCACAGAGCACCCAGGAAGAGTGCACTCAAGCACCTCTGCACATATAAATGTGTGTATAAATGTGCACACTTACCGCCTCCATCACCATCTCCTGACGCAGGAACTTCCTCTGAGGGTTCATGATCTAGAGGAGAAAACAGGATCACTCATATGAAGATCACCCCAGGGGCTGACTCTGAGAACAATCAGGGTCCAATTCTGCTCTTATGGGTACAGTGATACGGCATCATACTGGCTGGCACAGACACAGATATCAGTCAGGCTGTGGTATGTTGGTTATGGAAGGTTTACGTGATTAAATTCGGTGACGTAAGACTAATCCTCTTAGTTGATGATTGATGCTCTGTGCTGTGTGGTTATCATTAAATGTAATATGAGCGATGTTTTAATGTTTAGTTGATGTCTCACATGCTCCACTCCCTCGATGTGGGCTTCGATTTCCTGCATGACGCGGGTCTCCCGCTCCACTTCCTCTGCGCTGCGCCGGCCCTTGTTGATCCGCTCTGCCAGCCGCTTGATGTTCCTCTGGGCGTCCAGCAGGAATGGGTGGTCAGGGTGGTCCTCAGGGGTGTGTTTCAACAAGTCCTGCCCCACCACACACACACACACACACACACACACACACAAAACAAATGTTTCAGTACAGGGAGGATGCAATCTCTACAGTCTCTGATAACCTATGTGCCCTGATGTACAGATTACTTACCTTGACCAGCAGCTCGTAGCGAGGGATGCGCTGGACAGGTTTGATCATCAGGTCACCGAGGGCCTGCTTCTCTTTATTCTCACGCATGCTTTGCTGGATTGACATTAGAGGAGGGGGAGAAACAGATGAGAGAGGAAGAAAGAAGAGAACGACAAAAAAGAAACGGACAGAAAGGACCGCAAGCAAGTATTTAAATACTTATACATCAGAACTCAGCCAACACAGATTCTTCTGCAGAATTATAGACAGCAGAGTTAGAGTCCTATGTCTTCAAGTGGGCATCATCTCCCTTATGGTGATGTTAGTGTCCCCTAGAGTAAAGCTTAATTAGTGTAATTGTAGACCACAGCCACCAGAGGGCATAGTGACTCACACTATGGCAGGAGACAGGCCAAGTAGCATAAATGCTTTTCGGAAATTCTGAGCACTTTAAGTTGATGAGAGGTCCTAGCCAAAAACACTTGTGAAATTGTTTTTATAAGTCCGGTCTTAATGCGCCTCGCTGCCTCTCTGCTCTACTGCGGCGAAACCTCCTGAGACGCAGACCAATTTAAAACGAGCCCCAGACTGTGTCATTGACAAAATGTCTGGAGGCATTTTCTACAGAAATATGAGTCCTCTGCAGGAATGTTTTTTTTCCAAGTCTTGATTCATACTTTGCTTGCAACTTCGCAAGTTGACAAAATCCTTCAAGAGAAACGTCTGACCCTTTAATGCCAGCTGAAACTGAATTCACTGAACTCTGCCAAACATTCCACCTCCAGGAATCAGTGATCGATGGTCGCTTTCCATTGAACCTCACTATATATGATTGCAGAAAGCATGTACACACATCACACAAACACACACATTTTTACGGCCACACACATGGAGAGAGAGAAATATATATATATATAGAGAGAGAGAGAGAGAGAAAGAAAGAAAGAGAGAGGGAGATGGAGCTCTCATATAGAGATATAACACTCTAAACTGACCTCTCACACATGTGTACTTTAAAACACACAAAACGTACCTCCAGAAACTTTAGGAATGCAGGTTTGGCCTCCTTGGCGATCCTCACAGCATCTTTGGCATTCAGAAAGTTGTCAATGTAAGCAGAGTAAATATTGGCCAGGATCTCTTTGGAGAACTGTGTGTGTGGTGGTGGGGGAGAGAGAACAACAGAGACAGCACAATGAAAACATGACATACACACTCTAGAGCATCATTTCTAAAGGTCAGGCTGTTATGTAACGGCCATACGATGAGGGCTGTCACGCCAAACTGCTGAGAACGCTGACCGTAATGGCCCTCAAGCTTGTGATTGAAGGCCAAGTTCATGTAGTGTGTGTTCCATCATGGCCTGTTTTCCTCTATCTGTGTACGGTCAGGAGGTGTGTGTGGTTACTGCTTTTTTGCTGCGTTTAGTCTGCGAGGAGGTCTTTAAAGAGCGGTGTGTGTCTGCGTGCTGTGATAGCCTGGCTCTTGGATGGCGGACGGCCGTTCATCACGGGAGTCGCTGACACCTTAACGCCTCTGCTGTCACTGTGAGTGGGAGGCAGTTTACACAGCAGCAGCAGCACATCACAGGTACAGAGACGCAGCAGGGGAGAGGGGATGAAAAGACATGAGAGAACAGAGGAGAGAAGAGGAGATGAAAGGAGGGATGAACACCCGTAGAAGAGGCGCCAGAGAGAAGGGAGCAAAGAGACAGAAAAAAAAGACGGAGAGAAATCATGGAAACGAGAAAAAAGAGGAGTCAGGGAGAACATCCAAGCCATGAGGCAGAGAGAAGAGAGCACAGAGAGACAGAGAAAAGACGACAATCCCAAATCAGAGAGAGAAAGTGATATACAAATCTCATAAACCCATATTTAGCATCAAAAAGGACATAGATAACATATCCAATGTTGAAAATGAAAATGTTGACTATTTCATGGAAAATATATGTTCATTTTGAATTTGTTGCCAGCAACATGTTTCAAAAAAACTCTTCATTTAACAACATTCTGTAAATGTTTAGGAACTGAGGAGACCAGTTGGTAGAGTTTTGAGAATGAAATGTTATATAGGATGCCCGATATAGGATTTCAGTTGTGCAACAGTATGGGGTATTCTTAATCATGTTTTTCATTCCATGGTGCACCTAATTTGACAGGTCTGGACAGCAGACATGCCATTTTAGCACCTGGAGAAATACTGTCGAAGAAAATTCATTTTGGCATTGTTTTCCTGACGTATTCAAGGTCTTTAAAAGAAAAGACATTGCCTGGATGGCAGTATACTGTATGTTGCTCAAAACCTGTATACATCATTCAGAATTGATTGTGCCCCAGATGTGCAATATGCCCATGCTGTAGGCACTAATGCACCTCCACACCGTCATAGATGTTGGGTTTCGAACCGAGCACTAAAACAAGTTGGATAGGTTGGATACTTGGATACTTCTCCGGTTTAGCCCAGATGAGTCTAAGATTTTCCAAAAATAATTGCACATTTTGATTGGTCTGACCACAGGACCTTTTTCCATGTTACCTCAATCCATTTTAAACAAGCTCAGGCCCAGATAAGATGGTGGTATTTCTTTATCATGTCTAAATACAACTTTGGCTGTTGCATGTTAAAGTTTACACTAGCTAGCATTTGTGAATTGAGTATCAAACTGTGTTCATAGACAATGGTTATTAGAGGTTTTCATGAGCCCATACCATTTCTATAGAGAAACAGGTCTGAAGTGTTTGGGAAATTCATCATCGACAGTACATAATATAATTAAAATATTCAGAGAATCCAGAGAAATCTTTGCAAACAAGGGATAGAGCTGAAAAACAATATTGGATGGCCGTGGTCTTTTGGACCTCAGATGGCACTTCATTAAGAATTAATGTTTTTCACCATTTGTCCACACAGGTTTCCACAGAGTAATGAATACCTCTACATCTTTACTTCTAAGAGACTGCCTCTCTGGGATGCCCCTTTTCATACCCACTCATGTTTCCAGTTACCCTAATTAGTTGTGAAATATTCCTCCTTTTGTTTTCTTTATCATTACACAACTTTTTCTAGCATTTTGCTACCCCCGTCCCAACTTTTTTTGAAACATGTTGCAGGCATCAAATTCAAAATGAACATATAATTTCCATGAAATAGTCAACATTTTCATTTTCAACATTTGATATGTTGTCTAATCCCACTCTCTTTTCTCTGTCTCAACAACATACACATACCTGATGGAGAAGGCTGCTGCTCCACCTACTATACAGCACATGCAGCAAAGTACCCTGCAGGTCCACATGTCTACTAGTGTGTGTGTGTGTGTGTGTGTGTGTGTGTGTGTGTGTGTGTGTGTGTGTGTGTGTGTGTGTGTGTGTGTGTGTGTGTGTGTGTGTGTACTGGTGTTTATTTACATGAGTGTGTAAAGTACCCTGCAGGTCTACATGTCTACTAGTGTGTGGTGTGTGTGTGTGTGTGTGTTTGTGTACTGGTGTCTATTTACATGTGTGTGTGCATTGTTAGAGAGAGAAAGAGGGCGAGGAGTGAGAGTTAGCAAGCGCAGAGGTATATACTGTAAACACACACACACACCACCTAGCTGGTGGATGCTGAGCTGCCCGTGAGGACAGACTCTCTCTCTTTCTCCCTCTCTCTCTCTCTCTCTCTCTCTCTCTCTCTCTCTCTCTCTCTCTCTCTCTCTCTCTCTCTCTCTCTCTATTTCTTTCTCCTTTTCCATCTCTCCCTCACCCTGCCGCTCTCTGACAGGCATGTCAAAACTGTGTAGGGCCACAGGGCCTGAGCGCTCCTTCGCCACACACACACACGGATTACACGGGTCAAAGGGGATTACAGACACACTCCCACTCATAAACACAAAAATGGACACACACACACACACACACACACACACACACACACACACACACATTCCACCTTTGTGGTAGTGGGGGATGAAGAAAACAGGAGTAAGAAGGCCCACATGTTAAACTACAAAAGAACACTTTCCTCTCATTCAAACTTCTTAAAAGGGAAAAAAAAACGGAAAATAACATTCTAGTCGCAGAATTTGAGGACTCCGATGCTTTTCACTTTCTTGTAGTTCATGATATACTGTAGGATCAATTCAGCCCAGGCAAGCAAGGTTGTTTTTCTCTCTTCTTTTCATGAAAAACAGGAAGGGGTGATCTGAGTCTTGGCAGACTTGGCAGAAAAGGTGACACTGGCCATTCACCTCCTTCTACGCACCAACACCATCTCACACCATTTCTTTCTCTCCCTCTTTCTCTCCATCTCTTGGCTTCAACAAAGCCTCCATTGAGAAAGAGATGATGGCGAGCAGCAGGAACTGAACTGATGTGCCCCCGCCAAAGTGGGCTTAGGAGGAGGAGGGCGGCTCACTGTCTAGATAACCGGCTCTTTGGGGATATTTCAGACACCACTAGCACACACCAGGGGAGCTTCACTTATTAACCACTAGGCAGGGTTCCATGAAGCAGGCTTTCCTACACTGTGAGGACACGGAGTACAGACTACACAGGGAGGAATTTGAGACATGGCTGGGGAAGCTCAGATATACAGGTAGCCACTAGATAGGACACTAGAAACATGCCAGACGAGGGCCAGATATGGGCCACAGGCGGCTGTCCTTCGGGTCAAAACGGATGCATATATAAATCACCTGACTGTGCACTTGACCACTCGGCAGCTGTGAGGAGGAAGATGACATGCATTCATTCATTCAGCAGCAGGGCAGTGACGGTGCGCTGAGCAGGCTCCAGCCTGACCGGTGTTTTATAAGCCTGTTTCATAAGCAGCGCTGGCCGCAGGGGGCTCCTGCCTCTTCCTTGGGGCACGGGGAGGTGTGGATCTGGGGTGAAACAGAGGGCTGCCTCTGGGTGGGGGGGTGGTGGATGGGGGAGTTGGAGAGTTGCGTGAGAACGGACATAGACTCAGGAGAAAGACACAGAAGATTGGGGGGATGGAGGTGGTGGTGGGTGATGGGTAATGTGCAAGGCACGCACCTCCACCCTGGCAGACGGGGAGACACACAGGCGCGCCCCTCTCCCGTGTCTGACGCCTCTGCACTGCCCCTGATGCCACCCTTCCCCCACTGACCCGCTGCTGTCAGTGGGGGGAGGGGCCGGGCGCTAATTAGACGTATCGTGGGCGGCTAACGACTCTGTGACGAGGCCCACCGCTGAGTGCTGCAGCAGAGGCACCGCTCTCCCATGTGGAGCTCACCCTGGGCTTGTGTGTCTGACTACAAGCTGTGGCACACACAGGCTGTCTGAACCTGAACAAAGCAGGGTCATAAATACAGACTGTCTCCATCACTGGCCTCCTCTCACACACAAACGACACAAAGAAAACCCCACACTGCAACAGAGTCATTTCAATGCTGATTTTCACATAATTAGTAGGCGCTTTCTAGTTGTTTTGGTCTTGAGAGTGCTAAGAGACTGAATAGTTTACGTTTCACTGTGAGGTTGAGGTGACCTTGCCTTCAACCCAGTCACATTTTGGACGTGCTTTTAGAGTTTTGTACCCATTGACTAAATGTTCTTCCCTGGAGAAGTGATATGATTTTACGGTGCAGGGCAGATTTATGCTTAGCTCTGCTGAGCCTGTGAATTGAATAAGGATTTGATGAGGGCAATGATGTGAGTGCAGTCACACCTCCACATTAAATGTAGGGACAAAATGTAATGCTTTAAATAGGGCTGCAACAATTACTATAATAATTTGCTAGTCAGTTTTTGACATTTTTAAGGAAAATACCTCAAAATTGGCTGATTGCACCTTCATAAACTTGAATATTTCAACTTTACATAGGCTATTCCTCTAGGACAGTACTAAACACATTTGGTGTATGGACAAAACAAGGCATTTGAGGGCATACTCTTGGGCTTTTGGAAACATTGAACAAAAATGTTCCACTGTTTTCTGACTTTAATCACACAACTAATTGATTAACTAATAAAATAATAGACAATAAAGTAAGTAAGTTGCAGCCCTAGTTTTCAATACTGTTGATTTTCTGGTGGAGCCAGCAAACTATAGCCAATATATGACAATGAAATGTTGGATGATGCTGTACAGGTCATAAATGAGTGTAATCAAGTTGAATGTATATGGTATGGCTGGAGTTTGAGCAATGTGATGTAGATAGTTCATAAAACTTTCATAGGAAAGGATAATAAATATGGATGCCTTTGTTACGGCATGAAACAGTTTCCTAAAGTGATCTTTTCAGTCCCATCTGGACATTATGCTCTGTAGAGAATGATAATAAAAACATGTAGCTGGAAGGACCGACAAACTAATAAGCTGAGAGGCAGAGGTGCTTTTTACAGCTAATCATGCCATTCTTTCCATTAAATATTACCACCTCTCCGTCTCAAACACTAAGGTGTTTCTTGTGTTTGATAGCATAAACATGTTACATATCATAGCAATAATACTGATTGGTTTCCATGGAGAAAAGGATGTTGGTCAAATAAGGGTTTAGATTCAACAGGAAGTATGTGAGTCAGCCAGCTCAAACCCAGAGCTCTCCCTCAGCAGCTTGGCGACGACCGCGCGCTCATCTAAATCACACCTGCACGGCCAGATCAGCGGTCACTCACCGACTCGACGAGGAGGTGTCCCACGATCTGCTTGTCGTGCCAGTCATTGACGCAGCTCACCACCTGATCCAGGAACTGCTCGTGGTGGTCCAGGATCTCGGGGATCTGGAAGAACATCTCGTCCACCAGGGAGGGGTCCACCAGTGGCGAGTTCTCCGGGTGCTTCAGCGGCCTCATGTAACCCTGTCACACAGGGCACAGAGAACACCACCTCCACAACTGACCAGCACAAGGACACGACAGCTGGACATAACCACGTCTGAGCACTTGAGACTGGGCATGTTTTCATGTGCGAAGACTACTACGCCTTCAATCATAAAATAACGTACCGTAATGCAATAAACAATTACAAACATGCATACTCTACTGGAATCCTACTATATCATAAACAGGTCGTTACTGTTGTCTGGATGTAAGCTCCACATATGAAACAGGTTTCATGACCCACTCGAGTGTGTATACAGTATGCAGTATGTGTAGAGTATACATGTGTGTAGGTGATTGTGCATGTATACATATGTGTGGGTGTGTGTTTGTGTGTGTGTGCACATATACATGTGTGTGGGTGTGTGTTTGTGCACGTATACATGTGTGTGGGTGTGTGTGTGTGCGTGTGCGCATACTTGTGCATACATGGGCTGCTCTGGGACAGGCTTGATGAAAGGAAATACCTCCCTCCCCCCATGGGGCCTTTACTGAGGCACATCAGGCCTAAAGTATCTGCCCTTTCATTTTTCAAAGCACAGGATATGAACTCTCTCTCTCTCTCTCTCTCTCTCTCTCTCTCTGACACACATACATGTGTAGGGAATGGGATACACTCCTTCAATTGCTCTTCCTTTTAGTGCCCCATGCTCTTAAAAGCACACATTTCTCCAAAAATTCAAATCCTTCATCATCTTGGTGTGTGTGTGTGTGTGTGTGTGTGTGTGTGTGTGTGTGTGTGTGTGTGTGTGTGTGTGTGTGTGTGTGTGTGAAACAGGAGAAGCGGGGAAAGCAGATGAGCTCAGCACGCCCCCACAGCCACAACCACCCTCCCTCCCCATTCTCTTCGCTTCCAGCAGGCCACCACAGGAGCCACAGCAGAGGCGGCAAACTCTCCCACCCCCCCCACACACCCCACACACACACCCACCCACACACACACACACACACACACACACACGCACTACCACAACCAGTGCCCCAGCAGCACTCATCTTCTGTGGGAGTCTCAGGCTGAACCAGCAGATGACATGGGGCTCATTGTCAGCATGCTAGCTGCTCATGCTCATGTGTGTCCCAGCATGAGAGGCACGCTGGGACCACATGACGCAGAGAAAGGGAGTCATTACCCTGCGGGTGAGCGCGGAGGCTTGTCCATTTTCTCCGAAAACAATACTGTCGCTGAGGTCAGACAATCTGGAGTTAGGAATGTAAATGAGCTCATGGTGACTGGAGCAGCTAGTCATGATGAATGACACAAAAACATGACCAATGGGCTCACAGCATGATGAGAAGAAACCGTGAGAACAACCAATAGGACTGCTTGCTGAAGGAGGTTGGATTTGGAGGCGGGGGAGGACACTGATGTGCCTCACTGCAGTCCCTGCTCACCTTGTAGCCATGGTGACAACGCGAACAGCAGCCACCACAATAGCAGCCACTTTCTGCACACGCAATCGCTAGCAACGAGCGAGTCAGCAGAGAGCATCACCGTAAGGATGGATGGGAGCTCTCGCCTACACTATTCTGCTGGATCACTAGTGTCTGAAAACACTGGGAATGAAGAGGCTTGTAATGGACTACAGTACTTACACATATGCTCTAACATCACCACACACACATGAATACTCTCACACACAGACGCACACACACACAAAGCCACATTCAGTCTGCTGTTATATAACATGGGTTATCAAAGGTCGGCAGAAGGGCAGTGGGGTCAATCCAATCCTAAATTAAAAGGAGATGAGGCCACACATAGCACTCGATGGGGATTACAAATGTACAGAGGGCAGACCATCAAAGCGTGACCTCCAATCTTCCACTCAGATTGTGTGTGTGTGTGTGTGTGTGTGTGTGTGTGTGTGTGTGTGTGTGTGTGTGTGTGTGTGCGCGCATGTGTTGTATGTGTATAGCAGACATAATTTGCTTGCATTGTGAAAGAAACCTGCTTCATATATGGTGTGTGTGTGTGTGTGTGTGTGTGTGTGTGTGTTAAACTTGAGCCCTGCTCTCACCTGGATTAGTGTCCTCAGAGACTCCACATACGACTGTTCAGTGTCCAGTAAGGTCATCACCACATGTCTTCTCATGTCCTGCAGAGGGAGACAGCAATGTTAGGACACACATATGTCTTGGGGGGGGGGTTCTTTTTTGGCCAAAAAGAAGGAAAAAGATAAAAAGCTTATTACACAGTATACAAATCAGTTAAGGAACCAACCATTAAAAGATAGCCATCAGCATTATAAGAACCATACATGGTAATCCATTTATTCAAAACAGTAATCTATCTCTCTCTCTCTCTCTCCTACCCACCCACCCACACATACACACAAAGCACGCTGTGATGCAATTTGGCTTGGCCCTAATCAAAATAGGAGTTTCCTGTTTACTGGTTTGCATCTGCACACTGGGCCACATAACTGTGTGTTTCCTCCAACGACAAGATAAAAGCCTGTACTTTACTGCAGTGATATTCTCTCTCTCTCTCTCTCTCTCTCTCTCTCTCTCTCTCTCTCTCTCTCTCTCTCTCTCTCTCTCTCTCTCTCTCTCTCTCTCTCTCTCTCTCTCTCTCTCTCACACACACACACAAATGTACACCACATGATGGAGCCATGAAGCTACACTTTGTGGTTGCATGAGGGACTGTACTGTGTCCACGGCAGGCTGTACATCAGGCGTGCCCCTGGGAAGCAGAAGCAGGACTCTGTGAGTGACAGCGGTAGGGGGAAGACAGGGGTGGACGTCTTCAGCAAGCCACAAGCAGACTCAGTAATTGTGCACAACCAAGTGAATGGCAAACATTCCCTCTAACAGGCCAGCCAATGCAGTACAGTTAATTGGGAATGTCTATGGAGGCAGAGCTGGCAGCACTATTAAAGTTTTGGGAATCTCCCATTAACCACAACGGCATTCTCTGGCTTTGGGCTGCTGTTGGGAGATTGAGATGAGGCCACACGGTATTTATGCGTAAGAATCTAAAAAAGGGCCAGCGCTCGGTCAAAGGCTCGCAGGTCACACGGAGCTCTGTGGTAGGGACGCACAGAGAGTCCAGTGTGGTTTGAGGTGCCTCACTCTCCCTGCTCAGCTTACACTCTCACACACACACACACCGCCCTCCTCAGACCTCTGTTGATAAGGATCGTCTAGTGCCACGGAATGAGAAGCGCAGTGACTGGAGGTTCTTTCTGGGGCTGAGAAGAGATCATCGCATCAGCACTGACTGGGAATAAAATCCTCCTCATTTCTAAGTTAAGCTCCAACAGAACACTCAGTGCTCGATTTTATAGACTTCATCAGGATCAATTATAATACTCTCAGCATAGAGTACAGCAAGACGTCCTCTTAAAAACAGAATCCCCTCTTCAGTCCGCTTAATCATCATCTCAGAGAAAGACCACACTTATAGTCTTGACCACATCTATATGCAGACAGGAAAGCAGGCACAGAATCAATGCTATTTAAAATCGATGGGGAGGGTGAACGCTGAAACTTAGAAAAAGGAGTGAAAGATGAAAAGAGAGGAAGAGAGCTAGAAGTCACGACAACCCAGTGGCGCAGCAGGAGCTAAACGAGCCTAAACGGCTAGATCTGCGTGAGTCACACTGACAGAGATACCCTGGCCACTCTCTCTTCTTCCTCTTGCCTCCGGCCAGGAAAAAGAGACCGCTAACCTGGCGTCTGTGTGGTGATTGGTGCCACCGTTAAAAGTGCTCTCCAGAACCGATTCCATTCCTGCCGAGCACCGGGCGGTAATTGGTGCGGCGGCCACATCGGACACGTGCTGCGCTTCACGTGTGAGAGAACCTGCTGACCCCCATCCCCCCCCTACACCTCCATAAGATGATTGTCTTTTTATACCTCTTGACTTCAGTCTGACTTCACATCGCTGAGTCATCCCATTCACATGGCCAAAGCACCCACAGCCTAGCCAGGCCCATAAACAAAGCGCTGGCAGACTTCATCCGCGAAAAAGGTAATATGTACTTATTACAACACAGGGTCATACGGTTTCAATCGGGGGCACATAGGGAACAAACAGAGGTGCAATGGAGGAGAACCCTATACAGAAACAGATGGGGTGTGTGAGAGAGAGGGAAGAGAAAGAGAGAGTGAGAGAAGAGAGAGGGAAAATGAGGGGGGTTAGGGGTAGAAAGTTTTATTAACTGCTATGTGATCTTGGCAACACTGGAGTTACACTAAGGCAAACAGGAATAGAACTTTCCAGAACTTCATGTGGACCTGAATGAGCGTAATGGTTTACTTAAAATAAACACAGCAGATGAGGCAACATGACTGGCATGTATATCTTAAGGACCAGGTTGCAAATGAGACCCAAAAAAGTAGGGCCACCAGCGAGAAAACAACAGCCTGAGAGTCCCTGCTGATTAGTGTGCCCTTACCCATCTGGTCTGTCAAACACACTCACGCACACACACACACACACACACACACACACACTCTCTCACACACACTCACTCACTGCTGCTTTTTGTAAATACCAATCTCCTCCAGAGATTGCTCCAGTGCTTTGGGCGGAGTTCTTTTGCATTCTTTCCTCCCTTGCCACCCAACAATAATAAATACTGGCCTAAAAATAACTGAAGATGACACTGAGACTCCACTTCCAGCGCTCTGCTCTGCTATCCCAGTGGCCCCAGCAGGTGGTGGGCCGGAGACCAGAATAAACTTACTCAGGTGAGCCTCGCTCAACAGCTAAAGGGCCACATTCTTCTTCAGAAAAAAAAAAAAAACCTCTCACACTGAGAGTACTGCATCCAGCAGCAACAACTTCTTACTACTTGCCTGAAAACATGTCTGGGACAAATAATTTGTTTTAATTTTATAAGCCAACGAGGGCCATCAAACTTGAAGCTAGCACTACTAAAACAACATGGAGTAGCATGCTTTGACTGACTGACAGCCTCTTAACTCTGGTTGTGTCGAGAGCATATGTAACATGGCATGACGAACATAGTCGCAGGCATGTGACCATTGCCCTCAGTTTCTATTAGGGGGTCCCTGTTATGACTGTTCCCTCCAAGCACCCCCCACACAATGGCATGATTATTTTGACACATAATTGTAATGCAATTTAGCCTGCTCGCGGTGCAAAGCCCCACTGCCCACCCCCAGCAGTGCGACCGTGTATTAGTGAAAACACAGAGTTCACCACGGCATGAAGGAGGTCAAGTCCAGCTCCTGACAAAATATCAACACGGCCATCCACATTTCTTTGTGCTCGCTCTTACATAACCTAAAAAGGTGCTTTGTGCACGTTTATTACATATGCACATAATGGCCTGCTGTACTAAGTGGCGGCGTAATTGTAAGTACTTCATTAAACAGGAGAATATTCCTGATGGCCCTCGGAGAAAAGATGAGGTGAAATGGCACGGCTCTCTTGGGGGAGAGAGAATGGGCTTCATGCGGTGCGAATTATGGACATTTCTCTACTGCGTTTGAGAGAACATGGCATTAGCTCATCGGGTGGATCGGCTCCATTTATTCCATAGATAGAGAGAGAGAGAGAGGGGGGGAGAGAGAGAGAGAGAGAGAGAGAAAGAAAGAAAGAAAGAAAGAAAAAAGAAAGAAAGAGAGAGAGATGGTATAGAGGTCTAGGTGGAAAAAGAGACTGAAGTGGTAGACAGGACATTTTAGAAGTGCTTTCCAAAACAAGGCAGGATGAAGAGACCGAGTAGACATTTAAAAGCTACTGAAGCAGATGTTGTGAAATACCCTAAGAAAACTGTTGGGGCCAGATAAAAACACCAGCAACAGTAATTCCACAGAAGACAAGCCGACAATTATAAGATATTTATACTACAAAAGCAATACACAGCGTACGAAAATGAGAATGCTTTCTACTAATAGCACGTATTACGTGTATTCAAATTGCATGGAAGAGCATACTCGGTAAAACTACTGACATTCATGGCTGTTGGCTGAATACAGAAGATGGCACTGAAGGCCTAGACGTTACTGTAAGTAAATAAACCTTTAGAGATTTTATAGACAGAATCGTAATCACACACACACTAACCTCAGCACATAGCTTAAACATATCTCCTTCGCCCTTTCCCCCATATCTCACAGAGGTGAGCTCTCAAATGCCCTATGCACTACCAGCCCGTATCCCTCAGTGTGGGCGCAAACCCGATTTGCCCATGCAGAAAACATCTCTCTCCTAATATGCCTCCATTCTGTTGGGTCACTGAGGAATGTGGCAGTAAGGTGAGGGCAAGAGCGAGGCAGGGGGAGGGGCAAACGGCTGCTGAGTAAGGGGAAAACGAGAGGCGGTCAATCCTGCTTGGGTCCAAAGGAGATTGCGCTGAGACTAGAATCACAAGCTCAGAGCCAAACGTGAGTGTCCCCTCCCAGCTTTGGGACGCTGGGTTTGGAGCAGCTATTGGGTGACCCAAAAGAAACAGAAATGCGTGGGAACTCAGAGAGGTGGGCCAAATGAACCCATGATAAAATTAAAGACACGCATTTACGTGGTCTAGCACAACAGCTGGGAGTAATATGAATATCAAAGACAAAGTTGTAAGCCGTAATAAACGGGGTCCTTGAAGCAGGTCACACCACAGAACCTTCTGATGTAGCAATGTAAGTACCTATGTCAGGAATCAAACTTACAACCCTCAGACTTCCCAGGAGCAGAGAATAGTTAAGCTAAACGGCCCTAAACCGTTTCCCAATCATTCTCTATGGCAGTGCTCAGGGGCGTCACTAGACCTAGAACTGCACTGGGGCACAAGCCGCCCTAGGGGAGTCCGGGTGCATGCTCCCCCGGAAGAACATTATAGATTTTAATGTTTAGATGCATCAATCTGGTGCACTTTGGAAAGAAGAGGTTAGACTTGATTATTTCTTATATATTATGGACAGGGTAGGAATTTCACGGCGGCCACTACGGCCATGGCCATCGTAGCCCCTTGAGTTGGCCGTGAAGCCCCTTTGAAAATCAGAGGTTTACAGGCCACGGTGGCCTTGGTGCCCCCTTCTTTCAATATTCTGCTTTGCGTCCTACTAATAGTGATTTTATTTAGCCTGATGTCAAAATAATTTAGCATTCTTTTACGCAGTGGAGATGTCTTTCACACAGACATCACAAGAAAGAGCTTTTTCTCAGCTTTTAAACAATGTTTTAAACAATAATTGCTGTGTTGAACGGTTCGCAAGAAAAGTAAATAATATAATTCAATTTAATCATGCTGTAGCGTGTCTTAAGTTCCTAAAAGTAATGGTCTAAGTTTCTAATGTGTATATGGTTATGATAGGCTCTGTGACCTGGGCCAGGGTTGGGGTACGGCCCCCTTCCGGGGGTTCAGTGGGTAATGTGGTAGTTTTTGGGGGGAAACAGTAGGAAGATTACGATGAGGTGTGTGTGAGTTGGAGCTCCTATACTTGAGTGTAAAACTGGTTCTTGTGGCTGGTGAGCTAGCACCAATGAAAGGGAGAGGGCAGCTCATATGGACTGTGGGGGGACGGAAGATGATACACACTGTGTGGGTAGCGGAAGTACAAGATACCTGTATTTTAGGCTTGGACTTTTTGCGGGAGCAGGGCTGTCAGTTAGACCTGGGGAAAGCCACACTGAGCTTTAGTGATGGGCAGGTGGTGCATATGAGACCGCTGGATTCCCAGCTCGCAGCTACACACACAGCCGGGCCTCACAGGTGCTGTGTGGGGGAAGGCAAACAGACAAGGGCAGCCAGTTCGTACCTGTCGGAGCCTCGGCTATGCCACACGTAGCCTGGACTTTCCTGTCGGGCTGACGCCATCTGCAGTGGAGGGCTGTGAGGGTCTGCATAAGAGCGAAGCGAAAAGGATGACAGCTCTGCGCGAGGTCTGGCAAAGGAGTGCCGGACACTTGGATTCTGAACAGCAGGAGCGACTATGGCAGCTGCTGTAGAGTTCCGCGACTGCTTTTCATGTGACGAGGAGGAGCTGGGACAGACATCTCTCGTACAGCACACAATTGACACGGGTGATGCTGTGCCTATACGGCAGCGCCAACGTCGCCTCCCCCTGGGCCGACAAGACGCAGCGGAGCAGGCTTTGGAGAAAATGCAGCGAGCCGGCATAATAGAGCCCTCTGAGAGCCCCTGGGCATCACCAGTCGTGATGGTGCCGAAAAAAGGAGGTGAGTGGCGCTTCTGGGTGGATTATAGGAGGCTTAATGATGTCACCAAGAAGGACTCCCACCCCCTCCCACGCGTAGATGAATGTCTGGACCTAGTAGCTGGCTCTTCCTGGTTCTCGTCCTTGGACTTGAGGAGCGGCTACTGGCAGGTCCCCCTGGCCGAAGAGGCCCGGCTCAAGAGAGCTGACCTTCCTGGGGCACCGGATAGGCAGCGAGGGTATCGGCACAGTGGAAGAGAAGGTGCGTGCCATACGTGAGTGGCCCACCCCAACAGACCAGAGGGGACTAAAAAGTTTTTTAGGTTTAGCTTCCTATTACAGGAAATTTGTGTGGGGATTTTCGGGCATTGCTGCCCCCCTGTATAAGCTACTGCAGAAAGACCAGCCCTTTGTTTGGGCAGAGGACTGTAAAATCGCATTCAACACCCTCCAAGAGGCTCTGTCAAGCGCACCCATCCTGGCAGTCCCTGACCCCGAAGTGCCTTTTGTCCTGGACACGGATGCGAGCGGCGAGGGGGTGGGGGCAGTCCTATCACAGACATGGCCGGAAGGAGAGAGGGTTGTGGCCTACTACAGCAAAGCCCTGACTAAAGCTGAGCGGCGGTATTGCGTCACACGTAGGGAGTTGCTGGCTGTTGTCTTTGCCGCACAACATTTTAAGTATTACCTGTGTGGTCAGCCCTTCACCATAATACGACGATCATGCCTCACTGCAGTGGCTGATGACATTCAGAGAGCCTGAGGGGCAGCTGGCTCGTTGGCTGGAGGAGCTGCAAGGCTACGAGTTCAGCGTGATTCACCGTGCTGGAGAACGGCATGGCAATGCTGACGCACTGTCCCGTCGACCCTGCAGTGAAGACGGTTGCCGGTATTGTGACCGCAGAGAGGCCAGAGAACAGCAGCTGGTTCTGGGGGCAGACAAACGGGACAGAGAGGGGTGTGAAGAGACCGTCATGGCTTGTAGAGAGCTGCTGGTCGTGGACAATGCTGTCTGGGCCGCCGAACAGCAACAAGACCCGGACCTGCAGCCAGTGATGCTGTGGGTGGAGGCACGGCAGCGGCCGCCCTGGGAGGAGGTGGCAGCTCTCTCCCCATGGACAAAAGGGCTGTGGGCTAAATTTAATTCTTTGCAGCTGGTTGATGGGGTCCTCCAGCGAGCATGGTTGGAACCAGCGTCGGGAGAGAAAAAGTAGCAGACGGTGGTACCCAGAGGGATGCAGGGGGCTGTTCTCAAAGCCATGCATGGCTCTGCAGGCTCCGGTCACTTTGGGGTGATCAAAACACTCCGGCGGGTGCGTCAAGGTGCTGTGATCTCTGCACTGCTTGCGAAGGACCACAGGGCCAGTCCAGGGCTCAGCTGCAGCAGTTTCCAGTGGGGGAGCCCATGCAGCGGCTGGGGGTAGATGTTCTGGGGCCTCTCCCACTCACAGACAGAGGAAATCGCTACATACTCGCTACTGTGGATTATTTCACTAAATGGCCTGATTATTTCACTAAATGGCCTATGCCATTAAAGACCAGGAGGCCGAGACCATCGTTAATGCCCTAGTGGAGGGAATAATCAGTAGGCTGGGGGTCCCAGAGTCAATCCATAGCGATCACGGGAGAAATTTTGAATCTAAAATTTTTGCCACTATGTGTACACGTCTGGGCATCACAAAGACCCGTACAACACCACTCCACCCCCAGAGTGATGTATTAGTGGAAAGATTTAACCGGACTCTGGCCGAACAGCTATCTATCCTGACAACCGACCATCAGCGCGATTGGGATATGTACTTACCCCTGGTCCTAATGGCGTGTCGCACTGAAGTCCATGACTCCACTTCATGTACACCGTCCCTCCTCATGTTGGGCAGAGAGTTGAGAACACCAGCAGAGCTGGCCTTTGGACGGCCCCCGGATGCGCCGCAGGTCCCTGCGGGCCCAAACTACGCCAGGCGACTGCAGGACCGCTTAGACTCTGCACACGCGTATGCCCGAGGCAAATGCGAAAAGGGGTGTGCGAAAAAGAGGAATTATGATATCCGTGCTGGGGGCTTACACTTTGTGGCTGGGAGCTGGTGTGGACCTACACTCCTAAGCGGAAGAAAGGCAGGTGCCCTAAGCTGGATAGCCACTGGCTGGGACCGTGTCTGGTCCTGAAGCGGCTTGGAGAGGTCGTCTACCGGGTGCAGATGCCTGGGAGGGGGCGCCGGGTGGCGTTACACCGGGACAGGCTGGCACCTTACCTGGGCATCGCCTCCCCTAAGCCCGGCTGGTGGAGGTGAGGAAACACCTTGGATGCCTGTCGTGGCATCACCTAACCGGGAAGTCGTTGCAGGTAGCCCGGCGGACACTGCAAGTGCACGCAGTTTGCCACCTGCAGCTTTGAAGCCACATGATTTCATAACGGGCCAAATACAAAATAAATGTTACAAATCTCGCCTACTGTAGATATTGGTAAATCAGAGGACAGCGGACTAAGAGTTTGTGAAAGTAGCAAAATGCTAAGCATGCATCTAGGCTATTTGAGTTTCTTAAAGCTGAGCTGTACTTAAATTTAAATTGTTCAATACATGATTTCATAGCAGGCCAAATATAAAATAAATGTTATATATCGCCTAGATATCTGTAATTATTATAGCCTACTACTGTATAGTTAACTTTGGCCTTAGTGTCCTGACATGTGGCCTTTGTGCCCCCCACCAAATATGCCCAACTGAAGGCCAAGTGGCCTTGCCCCCAGAATGGTGAAATTCCAAGCCTGATTATGTATATTTGTGCTGTAGCCCAAACTATTTTGTGCTTCAAAATAGTTCACGCAACTGTCTTTATTAGTTTGTGGCCAACGCAGCTTTCAAAATGTAAACTTGATAATTAGAATGTGAAGAAAAATCAAAACAAAACAATTGTGTTCCAGCAGCTTCTTTGCTTGGATGAATTGATAATGAAGCAGGGAAAGTCAAATACCCAGTTCAGTAGATGCAACTGCTCTTTATTCTTTCTCTCACCAAAGCAAGGGATTGAGGAACCGATGGACTCAACGCCTCCTGGATGGAACAGATCCTTTATTAGGAAATGTCCCTTTATGGGGTGTTGTGCAGTATTAATGAGAGTGTGATGTTACAATATCCACAATGGGACTAAATAATCTAGTCGGCTGTTTTATCTATTTGTACAGACAACTAGACATTGTATGGTCTACATATCACTGAAGAGAATAACTACAGCTGTCTTTGAGCATGTCTTACTTCTCACTTTTCTGTGCAGTAGTTTGCTTGTTCGTCTCTAAAACACCAGACAAAAACATACTTTGGGCTTTGTTCTTTTGCCAACGATTTTTGGCAACCATTTAGAAATCTATGATTGATTAGTCATCCCTTACTGCTAGCTGGCCAGTGAGAACCATCTCTGGGCCTTACCCTGCACAGCAGAACAGGGGTGGGGCTGATTATGTAAATGAAGCAGTACTCCTAAACACTGATTCTTGTTCTCACAATATGGACCCAAGAACTCTTATTGGATTATGTGGTCTTATTCTGAGGAAGGTCCCTTGCATCACTACTCACCACCTAGAATGTTCTGCCTGGAATGAAGTCTGAGGCTGTTTCATCTCAGTCATGGGAACACTTAGGTAACCAAATTAGCACCAGGGACAATGGCAGATTGTGTTGTCCCCATTCCTATTTTCCCTTGCACACACAATAAAATAAACAAGAGAATAAATGTGGAACACACGAGTCTGTGAGTGGAGTTTCTATGCCTTAGTTTGTTTAACTCTGCTGTATGCTATTTGAGCTAATGTGCAATTCATGCAAGTAAACATTTATACAACTCAGCCTGGGCAGATGGGTTAGACTCTGATACAACCGATGAAAAAAGACCAAGAAAGTCCGATGGCTAAATATTTAAAAACCCTGATATCTCAGCCCATCCTAGGCACCTCCACCTGTAAGGCTGGTGCATTCCTGATTGACCGCACTGGCTCGGCATGCACTGCCCTCTTGCCCAATGTAATGCAACACTCCTGCTGTGCCCAGGCCCAGCTTTCTGCTCTCCGAGCCCCGAGCATCATTATGACACAGCGCTGGCTGCTTGGACTCGGGCTCCAGCCACTCTTGGCCAGTCCGGCGTGAAGACTAATCAGCTAGAGGGACAGGCCAGGCGGGCACGCCAGGCAGAAGTCTGGCTTCGCTCGCGCTCTCCCCTGGTTGTTGTTGGCTCCGGAACCTGAACCCTGCAGCGGCCGAACAGGAGAGGGGGCTGGGGGGGTTCGGATCGGATTTTGTTTCCCCTCTGCGGAGCAGCTGTCTGCTGAAAGCCTGCAGGACACGAGGCCGTTTAGCGCAGCTGCCAAGCTGTCTGTCTGGCTCCTGCACGGCCACTAATGCCACAGGGCTTGATTAACGACATGCGCTGGACGGAGCAGGTGGAATTTTTAGATGGGAGCGGGAAGCACATCTCAAATCCTTGACTACCTGCTCAAGTTCCTTCCCATCAGACTTAAGCCTGTAAGATGGTTTTAAGAATTTACAATCCATCTCATGGATTAAAATGGTAATTACAGAAAACAGGAAAGAGAACGGTGAATAGCTGGATCCTCACAATAATTTGCTTAAGGATACAGTAATTATCCAATCAGATGGATATTACAGGGAGACATAAAATCAACAGTAGAACAAGAATGATCAAATCATAGCACAGAGAATGGCAGTGCATGAAATGTCAATGACTGCCTGTTGTGGTGCCTTGGGGACATTGGAAACCAGAGAAAAGGTGATCTGGGAATGTGGGAAGCTAGTTGCCTAGCACCTGGGCCAGACATCACACCCCTCCCCTCTCCTTCTCCCTCTGCTCTGGTGGTGACGACGGAGAGGTTGTAGCTGCAGCCACAGCTTCTGTCTCAGCATGGACGCTAGCCTTCCATAAACCTCACTTCCTCTCCCCTCTTTTCAGTGCCCATCCTCCAGCCCAATCCACGGCATCTGGCATAGCAGACACCCAGAGACACTCATCCAGCAGCCTCTCTGAGTAGACAGGCAACCATCAGGCTCTGCTACCCTGCAGTGCCTTTCATCAGCGTTATATAACTCCGATGATGCCACAGGCTGAGACAAAGGCACACGGTGTGGGT
The DNA here is from genome assembly GCF_017589495.1 of Alosa alosa. NCBI lineage: Eukaryota > Metazoa > Chordata > Actinopteri > Clupeiformes > Clupeidae > Alosa > Alosa alosa. Next base: position 6,563,542 of record NC_063203.1, on the reverse strand, counting down.
GTGAGTGTGTGTTTGTGTGTGTGTGTGTGTTTGTGCCTGTGTGTGGCCTGCATATCTGTGTGTTTGTGTGGGGCAACATGTTTGGACAATAAACAGAAGCTGCCCTTGCGTATGTGTGGTCTGTAGAAATCACATTTGGTGATCAATGCTGGTCACTTGTCGCTGGCCCCAAAACAGACCATCTAGCAGGATCAATTAGGCTGGCACAGCCAGTGAGGGGGTGGGACAGGGGGGGGGTGCCCCCTGAACAAGATGAAACGCAGAGAGGATGATCCCTCATCAAATCCCTATCACACAGAATCTGGCATCCCTGTTTTCTCATCCCACATTCCTTGGTGTGCCTGGATTTCCCGAGGTCGGACCCATTCCCAGGAGACCAAAGCAAACACTAAAAATCCCCACGGCATTCCATGCGCACATCGTGAGAGGAGGAGAATTCTGCAGGCATGCACGATCCAACCTAAGGCCTCTGCACACCTACTGTACGGGAGCAGGAAGGAAGACCCATGAGGACACATATACAGTGCATCTGAGAAGCCAACACAGCTATGCACAACACGCACCAGGTTCATGACAGAAGCACTAGGCTTTGGGATCAATGAATAGAAAACTAATGGAAATAGGAAGATAATTATATAATTAATTTACAAACTAATATTTACAATTAAAAATACAATTTACAAACAACACTCTCTACATTAGCTTTATTATTGCATACATTTTCTACCAATGGTTGCAACTACAATGGTTACATCAACCTGAAAACCACATGCAACTGGCCTCTTGATAAAAGACAAATGCAAATTGATTTGATCTTCCTTTTAATCTAAAACGAGAGTGAGATCCTTGCATACCATACCATTATGCCACCACTCTATGCAGGAGCACAGCAGGGCATCACAGCCTAATGGCATTTCGTCCATTTAAGTGCCCTGTTCAAACAGCAGTCACAGGACTTGCTAAACTGGCTAAACTACTATTTTTGGGTCAGCGGGGACAGACATGACGCAGGAAAGAGGCAGAAAGTCTGACAGGGAAACAACTATATGAAAGAGGCTGGACAAAAAAGTGCTACAGATCACTGCTCTGTAAAGCCTTAAAACCTCACATAAGGAAAGGTCCATTGCATATGGTTGGGGGGTTGTGGTATTAGGGATTTAACTATGATAACAAACATACGGGGTCCGACTGTTGCAAGCCCTTTTCATGGTATTAATACCCTCATTAACATGATGGGAATAACCATCTCCCTGCCCCCCATAGGGCCCTTAGCGTCATCAAGCACCACCTCTCAACACAGACAGGTAAATCCCCTCCAGAGATTATGTGTCTGTGCGCTCAGATTACATAGGCAAAGTCTGTGTGTATGTGTAGAGACAGCAGAGACACATAATCCAGGCTATTCCATACCTCCGAATAGACACATTCACACATGTACACCACAAACATGATTAGAAAAACAGCAAGGGCAAAAAGCATGCCTCTTGTAAGCATTGGTCAAAAGCACGGCTTCCCCATTGTCAATTTAACAGAATCAATAAGCCCAGTACAACCACCAATGTTTCTCACAACAACCACACAGTAAAACAGATAATGAAATTATTATGACTATAACTACAGCACACACAATAAGGGAGGGGGGCAGTTATGCAACCTCTATATATGATGGATATTACATACGGTGATGAAGGGAGGAACTAACTGAAACAAAAACTGTAGGAGGACTGGGAAAGGTACATGATGGGGATGAGAATAAAACATCAAAGTGTGGGTCTGTCTTCACAATACTCTTCACATCTCCACTCACATAAACACATATACACATAAGAGCAGGTTGCTCAGTGGGTTGTGGGACTTGAAGACAATGGAAGTAATCCTCTGATTCACCACTGGCATTTATGGTCACCTATAATTCGATTAAGGATGAGGTGGCTGAGCTGAGCTGCAACCTGGTGCCTCTGTTCGAAAAGGGGTTCAGCCATCATGCATGTTCATTCATTTGCTCCTCATACAGCATTTACAGCGTTTCTGGGGTGGGAATGAATCAGGGGCGTTTGTGGGACCAAAGGGCATACTCATAAACTAACAATTACTAAATCATTCCATTCCAATGTATACTTGGTTGACTTAACAGTATTCTTTGAAGGACAAACGTGAAGCAAATTCATCACGGCAAGGCATTATGTTCTCAGGTCTGATGATGGAAAATGAGAGACCACAAGAAGGACTAGATGACAAGTGGAAAAGCCAAGACTTGATGTAGCAGTCAACATACAATTACCCATTCCACATGTTACATAAAAGCACTTAAATACTCTAGGAAAATGAAAAGAATGTTAGGAGGCTAATCATGACGACACAACATCACAGCAACATGCCAAACACAAACACATCTACCTCACTACTTGTTTGGGAGCCTCCCGAGCCCCCGTTGGCATTCCCATTCCCGCCAGGTTCGACTCCCCTGTCCGACACCTCGTCCCCTGTCCCTCCTCCTCCTCCTCCTCCTCCACCGCTGTCGTCGCTGACACTCTCCCCATTCTCCTGCATCTCCTCGAGGGCGATGGTGAACTGGGCGAGGGTTCGCACCATCTGCAGCATGCGGGACGCCCGGCTGGTCTGTCTCTCCGCAGACGCGCGTGCCGCCCAGCCGCCCGGGACTCAACCCCCCACTGATCCGAGCAGATCCACTGCTTCCAATCACCCAAACCAGCCCTTTAAGCAGAGACTGAAAATAACAGCTTCCCCCTCCCCTCCCCCTGATCCAATCCCTGACAAAAACTAGATCCACTGGGGCTTTTCTTCTTGTTGTCTCTCTGCCCACACTATGATAAGTACAGCACAAAAACAAAAATCCTTTTAAATCCACAAAGTGTCTGAGGGTGGATGTTGCTGCCTGTCTAGTCTTCCTCAGCTGCTCTCCTCCTCCCTGGCTGCTGTCTCTCTGCTGAGCTCCAGCCTCCCTGCTCTCTCTATAGCAGGTAGAGCGCTAGGGAGAGAGGAAGCGCGTTGGAGAGAGAGAGAGAGAGAGAGGGAGAGAGAGAGAGAGAGAGAGACTGTGAGTGTGTGTGCAACAGAGCAAGCCAAAGTGGAGAGGGAAAGCGAGTGAGAGTGTGTGAGAGAGAGAGAGGTAGAGAGAGAGAGAGAGAGAGAAAGAGAGAGAGAGATAGATGCAGCGCTCGCCTCCTGAGTGAGTAATGAGTCGCAGAAGGCAGGGGGGGAGCGGCTGAAAGCAGCGGTCCAGCAGCTCACAACAGCAACAGCACAGAGTGATTGCAGCCCGACAGCCAGTGAACAGCCAGGATTAACCAGTCAATGGCAGATCCAGCTCACCCACCACCATCACCACTACCGCCCACAACACTAGCCTCTTCCCTGTGCGCATCTCAGAGCAGACTGTGCTGGCTAAGGCAGGGGATATCAACACTGACCTGTAGCTTTGAGTGGAGAGAGGAATCGAGATGGCACGGGAGACAGAAAGAGAGAGGGAGAGAGAGAGAGAGAGAGAGAGAGAGAGAGAGAGAGAGAGAGAGAAAAGAGAGGGAGAGAGATAGAGAAAGAGAGAGGGGGAGAGAGAGAGAGAGAGAATCTCCACGGCAACAAGGAGGTGGGAACTCCAGTGATTCACTTTAAAATCCACAGGCACATGAAAGGCAAAACAAACCCACAGAGGTGGAACGGAGCAGCGGCGTGAGATCAATGGCCAATGAGTTCCATTCTCAGGCAGCCCCCCAAATCTGTATTTAATAACAGGGCACGAGTTTGATGGATGCCAAACACAAGAGCTCATTTAGTACCAGGGGCCGCAGTTCAAGATAAAAAGTAGAGATGAGAGCGTAGGTATCCAAGGACAACATAAAGTGCTGCTGTGGAAATGGCATCAATAACATTTCGCTACACAAAAACACTGCTGCCTACATGTACCACTCTTTCATATGGATCAATGAAACTAGGCACTAACATAGTGTCTGTAATCTGCCTCCGCTCTGCTACAAATGACATAATCAGTACCGGCACTCAACTGAACTCAACTGAAAGTTGCATTGCAATACTCTGGTGGCGGAAGTCAAACACCCTCTCTTGAACCGTTGTAGTGCTGTGTTCGTGAAGCAGACAGAAGACCATCTTCAGCGCCTTTCACGCTTCAAACTAATCTGCATTTTTCCATGTGTGACTCCAAGCGGCTATTTTTAGAGCCGCACCAGTGTGGTGGATCACATGGATGCATTATTCACACGGAGAGGGAGATGCTTTCATCCCGGCCGTTTTTAAGAGCGCTCTGGGTGGTTGCCTTTCAAAAAACAGAGGAAAAAGCAGAGATGCTGCATTGACAACCACAGCTTGTTAGTTGTGGCAGCCCAAACACTTCACTTGACATGCTCTGGATGAATGTCAAATTCAGTGCTTTTGCTGAAGGGCAGGAGGTGTCGCAGAGCTTTACACTCTCCTCACTTTGTCAAGCTGCCATCTAATCCATCTCGGGAAAGCAAGTTGTGCATTATTAAGGAGCCTGGATGGAACCTTTAGGTTTGTTGTGAAGCTCCAAAGTGGGTCAGATTCAAGTGCTTCAAAAAGGGTCCCATTAGAAATCAGTCAATTATACATTACATGAATCATGGTGTATAGTATTATGCAACAATATTGTTTAAAATTTACCAGGGTTACATTTTAGATATCTGTCTAGCATTAGCATTAAATAGTTATACAAGCATAATGGTATGGTTGAGGTAACCGACTTAAGAGATACAGAGATTCCTGTTCAAATACAGTATATTGCACTCTATTCACTTTCTCAGATTGCAGATTGATGATGGAGTGGTTTTTCTGTCATATGAGGGTCATCAGAGGCACCTGAAAGGTCACGCTGGGTGCGACAGCAAATGACTGCTGATGGTGTTGCTATGGAACCTAAGAGTTCTAAAAGCATCGCAGCAGAGATCAATTGGCTGCGGCATGGAAAGACACAGCAGTGTCCCTGCACCCACCCTTTAGATATCACCCACAAAGAGCATGATCATGCCCCGCTTACATCAAACAACACACCTAAGACAGACACATCAAAGTGTGTGTTGGTGTGTGTGTGTGTGTGTGTGCGCGTGTCTGGGCATCATACAAAAGAGTAGGACTTCCAATCCCATACATCATTATGGTAACCAGTAAGGTGGTTCAAAGTTTCTGTTTATCAAATTTAACGGCACATTAGAGGAGGACAGTTTAATGATGGTCAGCATGTGCTTTCTCTCTCGTTGGCAGCCATAGCTTTCTGAGTGGACTGTGTGTGCGTGTTTATTATTCCTGCACTTTGTCCCAAACAAACTTGCTGAAAGTTCATGTTTGGGCTGCCGTTTTTCAGCGGAGAATTGCTGTTGCAGAATCTCTGTACTGCAAACCAATGAATTCTCACCACAGCTGCCTTCTAAAGTAGGCTGTCCTCCATCTGATAAAGGCAAGCACGTCCAGACACCGTGAGCTGGAGCAAGTGCTCTCCTGGGTAAGCTCTGCTGGGGCTCACCTCTAAGCTGCTGTGGCTGCTCTGGGGTAGCGAGAGGGCAGAGGGCCGCAGGGCTGAGGCCGACTACAGTCCCGCTCCAGAGCCACGGCCGCCCGCTGGCTTCCCTTAAATGAGAGGAGTTGCCAGGGCAGAGGAGAGCGAGAGAAAGGGGCGGCCGGGAGAGATCAGACGACGGAGGTATGAGGGGAGGATTTCTTGGCGTCCGACGCCGTGTTTTTCATTAGTAGATCCTCCCTGATGGCACGAGAAGCGAGAGCTTAAAATAAGATAAGAGAAAAGAAAAGAGTGCTCGGGCCTGGGCGGATCGGGGGATTACTGTCAGTTACCGGGCAGGCATCCTCTCCAGCATCCTCTGGCATCCGCCTCTCCCGCACGCCAACAGCCACAGTGCCACTGGCCAAGCCTTCCCAATCATGGGCTGTGAATTCTGCCCGAGAATGCCTCCCTGCCTCACTTCAAAAGGAGTCAAGGGGGAGAGTGTCTGAATCTGAAGGGTAGTGCAGGGAGTTCTTCCTTCCCTTTTTCCCCTCAAGCAGAAACCTCCGCCCCTGACCTGAGAACTTCATAAACTAACTGCACACTCCTTGCTAGTTCTATAAAGAGCAGCAAACAAGAATTAAACCCTCAACCAACTCTTGTTTTCACAGTAGCTCATTGCACATTTGGTTACTACCTTCTCAGCAGAAGTGCTAGGCTAGTTTAAGGTTAGTTTAAGGTTAGATACGAGGCTGGTGGTGCATGTGTATGGACTTCAAAGCCTTTCAACAGAGAGAGCAATGAGAATAAGCTTGGGTCTTGGGATTGCATAGGATTTCTCCTCTCTCTCTATGTCTTTCACTTAAGACTCCTTTTTTCATCCTCTTCCCTCTCCCCCTCCAAAGAGAAACAATGTTTTCCTGGCGGGGCCTGCTGGGGATGGTAAATCAGAAAGGTTGCGACCTGGGAAGTGCTCTTCAGAGGGTGCGGTGCTGCAAGCTGTCTCCCGGCGAAGATTTAAGAGGCCAGGAGGAGAAGGACGGGAGAGGGGATGGGAAAGAAGGGGTGAAGCAAACCACTGATGGGCCTGAGAATGAGCGAGACGCTGAGGGCAAGGAGTCTTTGGAGAGCCCAAGAAGAGAACCACTGAGCAACAGAAAAAAAGGGAAAAAAAAGAAAAAAAAGAGAGGGAGAAATAGAATCTGCCTTTTCTGGCAGCAAGCTAGAAGCACTAAAAGTGTAGACAGCCATCAGCTGTCTACGGGTTTTAGGTATTAGCCCTCAACTCACTTCTCATCCCGACCTAATGGCTCTGATTAACCACATATCCAGCCTGTTATTCAGCTGGACCCCAGACAATGCTGGAATGAACTCCGCTGTGTAAACAGAATATGAATGGGCTGCTCGTATTGATAGAAAGCCAGTGGAGGTGGAGAAATGACAGCAGAGGCCCATGACTAAAGAAGGATCTGTCTGTCTCCAAGACTACAAAAAAGCAAAAGGTAGAAAAGTGGGGCAGAGAAATGAACTATAGGTAGGAATTGGCAGCTGCATTCTTACCAATTTATGACAATCTGATTGACCGTAAGCATGGGTCACTTTATGGTGTTATGGTGTTTATGGTGTTAAATGGGCATTTATCTACCGGAGATGCATTATCACTGAGTCAATGCAATACACCGAACATACCAGCAGACTTTGAAGCAAATCAAATATTCCTCTGTCTACTCTATCCTATCCGGTCTCCATAGAGACCACACACACATACACACATACAAAGCGCGGCGCTCAGCCTGGGCACTTTCTTTTCATTCTCCTACACCTTCTTCCAGTCTGTCTGGCAGGAGGCTCTGCCATGGCCAGGCCAGCAGCAGACACACAGACCTATTGCTGCATGTGAGATAGCAATCTGGTGACAAAACCTGACCCAGATAACAATATGACAAGAATGCCTGAGGCACAAACACAAAGGCAATGGTGGCCAAAATGTCAGATTCATAGGGAAAAAATCCACTCAATCCTCAAGTTTTCATTTTCACAGAGATTGATTTTTTTTCTTTAGGAAGCACAGACACGATGCAGGCTTGTGCTCATCTTCCATTACATCTTAAGACAACATTTTTCAGACAGCCTTTTAAAAAAACAGAAAGAATTTTTTCAGTTGACAAAAACCTCTCGTCCAACCACCATAAAATGTTCAACCACACTAAAAGCAGTGGTCTCCCCAATTAGCATTAATGGCGCTGGGGCTAAATGACTGGCCGTGTTGTGCTCAGCTCCGGCCCTGCGGACTGCTTTTCCTGCGGAGCTCTTTAAAGGGGCCGAGCTGCGCTCATTAAGATGGGGGCAGGAGAGCCCAGTAAACGTGGTTACGGGTTTCCTCCCCACCCAGCTCAGATATGCCTGAGGTTTCATGTGTCGCGCTCGCTGGTGCTGCGCTTGGTCATGGCTGTCTGGGGCCCGCTAAGACTCTCCCTCTGTGAGCACTCAGCCCAGCTGCAAGCAGCACTGGCACTGCCAACACACGCCATAAACCGAAGGAAGGGGGTAGATACTGCACAAGCACACACACACGTGTATGTGTACATCTGTGACACGACAAGGCCCCTACAGTGCCACATGTTTCCCTGCTCTCCTGCAGGTGCGGGTGCATGTGTGTGTGTGTGTGTGTGTGTGTGAATATGTGTGTGATGGTGGGTGTAGGCTGTTGTGGAAGTCTGAGGTCCACCCCGATGAAACACATCAGGGTGTTTGACAGGTGGCTGGAGCTATTATGAGTTAACGCACTACTGCGTGGAACATTCTAGGCTTTTCTCACACAGTTTCTCTTGTACGAGACACAAAACACAATCACCTGCGTGTACACCTGCGCTGGCCCACCTGCTGGTTCTTTTTAGTCCACACGTGAGCACATGCGCGCGCGCACACACACACACACACACACACACACACACACACACACACACACACACCTTTTAGCGGGGTGTTGAGAGCAGAGAGAGTGAAAGCACAGAAAAGCAAAGAGTGAAGAAATGGGGGTGACCACTGAAGGACAGGAGTGAGGACGGCCAGAAACCCACACACGGGGCCAGGTGTGTGAGCTCCGCGGCGTGTGAGCCCATGCGTTTCCCATCACGCCACACTGACTCCTGTCAGAGCTCACGCTAAGAGAAGAGATCCTGACGGATTATTCCAGAAAGCGAGGGTAGCGAGCCGGGTGCGAGATGCTAACCTCGCTCCACCCCTGTCAACAGTCCACACAAGATTGATGATATTTCGACATCAACCTTTAGATCAAACGCACACCCACACAGATGGAGAGAGGCAGCTTGGGATTCATGGTCCCTTGTCTCAACACCAGGAGGAGCCAGTGAGCTCTGGAAGAGCCTGGGCTCTAATGGGGTGGCTCATCCCCTAATGACACTTAAAACAACAATCAAGGGCAAACCACAAACTCCTGTGTGTGTGTGTGCTGTGTGCATGTGTGTGTGTGTGTGTGTGTGTTGTGTGTGTATGTGTATGTGTGTGTGTGTGTGGGGGTGTTACTGGTAAGGTTGAAGGTTGCTGGAGTGTGTGGGTGGATGCCTGTGAGGGCAGGCATTGCTGTCTTTCAGTGCAACTGCACCGCTCAGGGGTGAGGCAGGGAGGCACTCGGGACTGTTGAGACTGCTACCGTGTTGCTCCAGGTGAAAGGCTCTATTGTCACAGCAGGCTAGAGTGAGGAGAGGAGAGGAATAGTGAGAGGGAGAGAGAGAGAGAGAGAGAGATAGAAGGAGAGAGACAGGTAGTGAGAGAGAGGGGAAAGGGGAGGAGGCTGAGGCAGAGGCAGCATTCCTCAAGAATGGCATGGCAGGTAACACAGGACCTGCCTTCACTGACAAAACAATCCCACCAGTTATGATCATAACTTAGGGTTGCTGAGGAGGGAAGTGTGCGTGTGTGTGTGTGTGTGTGTGTGTGTGTGTGACAGAGAAAAAGAAAGAAACAGAAAGAGACAGAAAGAGAGAATGTGCTTGTAGATAAGCCATATGATACCTTGGGAAATAACCATGCCATTATTGAGTTATCTGATATGAGTTTGGCAACAAGTGGAATCTCAACAAGACTTCCTGGGGATGAGGAAAGACCCCAGTGCAGAGATGAAACCCATTAAAAACACTAGCACACAGTCAACATGGCCCTGATTAAGACACGCTGCAGATGGGACAGTGATTCTGGGCGATCCTTGAGACATCCCTGGGTAACCTCAGACATGGAGATAGGAAGCAAAGGAGACAGGAAAGGTCTTCCCTTCTTCTCTTTCTTTCTCTCCTACACACACATACACACACACACACACACACACACACATACTACTTTACAGTACAGCCCTTTAAAACAAGCACACTCATTCAGGTAATTCCTTTCTTTTTTTTTGGGGGAGGGGAGTTGGGGGTCTACAGCTCCCTTTGGTGCTGGCGAGTTTGACAGGCTGCCATGATCTCAGCGCTGCCGGGCACCTCCAACCCCCAGCTCTGGGCCCAACTTACGAGAAACCCACGCCAGCGTGCCATGCCTGCTGTTGCACTCCTGCCAGGCTGAACTCCCCAAACACGGCAGTGAAATGACGGCCACGGCACTCCGATAGGAGCTTATCGATCAAAGTTAGTCGTAGTAGGCAGTTCTAAAGTTAGTCTTCAAAAAGGTCAGCCTTCTATCTGATTACCTTCCAAATCTCTGGGGGGGAACATAATTGGCTAACTTATGAAAGCACAATCAGGTTGCACGCACACTGCTTTTTGTCTGGACATTGCTGCAGGAGTGTGGCTGATAAACGTATGAATGGCACTGTGTCATGTCTGCTCGGGTGAACAGGCCTGTGAATCAGAGGCTCTGGGGCCATCTCATGTGACCGGGCTCAGGCCCGATACCTATCAGCTAATAGCCAGAGAAATACTTCACTGTGCATTTAACCTAAATGCCATGCCGGAAATTCCTCCCGTCTCTCTCTCTCTCTCTCTCTATCTCTCTCCCTAGCTCTCTCCTCCCTTTCCCTCCTGTTTCCTTTCTTGTTCCCTCTCTTATTTTGTACTTTTTGCCATCCATCCCTCTGTTCCTCCCGTCTCCCCCCCCCTCCCCCCCATCTCTCCCATGAGAAAACACGGAGCTATTTTTAGTGCACAAATAACCGAGACTTTGGGAGGGAATGTGTCCCAGCCGTATTCGTCTCGTTTTCTTTCCACTCGGAGGGTTCTCTCTCCTCTGGTTCGTTCGCTCGGCTTTGCTGCGGAGGGCTATCTTGTCATCAGCGTGCTTCTCAGACACTCAGCACGCACACACACACACACACACACACACACACACACACACACACACACACACTTCAACCCCAACCATCTCTGAGTCACTTCTCCTCCTTAGCCTTCCTGCTCCAGATTAGAGCAGGTCATACAAAGACACACACACACAAATTCAAAAACACCCATGCAAACATACTCATACACACATTCACATCAACACCCACATACACAAACACACTCCCGTATGTGCAATGGAGTGTTCACAAAACAGTGAGTGAGTGAAGAATGAAGTAGGATCCGGAGTTCTTCAGCCCAAAAAATCTCATTCACAGAGTTTAAAAGATTAGCTTCTGCATTACAAACAGGGTAAATCTTCACATTTCTACTAATTACCTCCACTAAGTCTCCGAAAGCTTTAATAAGCTCCAATAAACCCACACATGTGTCATTCTTTGATTTAGAGGAACTGTTACAATGGAAATCAGAGAACACTAACTGACAAAGACCGGTGGGAAACCGTAATGGATAAACGAGCCTTTGAAGTGCTTGTCAGCTCACCCTAAGTGAAGATATTGGCTAAAACCAGCTCTGCCTCTCTGGCTCTCTCAACCAATCT